>NC_083569.1:59824648-60124648 GCF_027579695.1 Neoarius graeffei | reverse complement strand
CTTATTGCCCCTGTCCCAACTTTTTTGAGATGTGTTGCTGTCATGAAATTTCAAATGAGCCAATATTGGGCATGAAATTTCAAAATGTCTCACTTTCGACATTTGATATGTTGTCTATGTTCTGTTGTGAATACAATATCAGTTTTTGAGACTTGTAAATTATTGCATTCCATTTTTATTTACAATTTGTACTTTGTCCCAACTTTTTTAGAATCGGGGTTGTATATGAGTACCAGTAAGTTGTACCCAACTGGAACATCCTTGCTTTCCATACTTTTTTCTAGACATGGAACTGACCTGTGTGCGCTACTGTTTTGTTGGGTATAACCAAGTATGTTTTTCTTGAATCTTCTGACATTTTCTTGTAAATTATAGCGGAGCCCCATAAGCATAGAGTGTGGATACATAAAGAAACCCATCGAGTTGTTTTCTGATGGTTTCAGTCCTGTGCGTGCATGCCACCCACCACAGGAAACCCAACAGCTAAGTAGTGAGTAACCCCATCAAGTTGCTTTCTGATGAGTTAATTGTCTCAACATACTGTTATGTTATTCATTTTGATAACCGTGTAATAAGGACCTGAGACCTTCGTGCAAAACGTGCACACTTCTTTAAAAAAAAAAAAAAAAGTTGATCTTTTACAAACAAACTATAACTCTAGGAAACTCTTTAATGGTCTTTCTAGTTTCATAACAATTTCTTTAACATTAGCATGTTGATAATGCCGATGCTGAGGGTTTTAAATATTTCCTCAACTGCACTTTTTTTTTTTTTATTAACAAAACCTCTATCGTCTTTTCAAAGTCAAAGCTCTAATCCTCGGAGCTACATGCACCGCATTCGAAAAAGGACTATGTTCCCGGGAGTTTTTAATCCCACTGGGTTTTCATCCCGGGTTTTTGTACCGGGCAGCGTATTCATTGTATTATATTTTGCTTTCAATTTGATATTATTTTTCCAATTTTTTTTGTATTCTTATCTCAGCAATGGTGAAATCTCTCATCTCATCATCTCCAGCCGCTTATCACTGCCTTGACTCTACTCATCAGGCCAGAGCTATTCTCTTTCTGTGTATGTTTTTTACAACATAAGGAAACAGTATAGTAATTATACCGGTAAAGAAATAAAACAAAAGAGGCTGGCTATGATATAAGAAAATTCTACAACCCAGAAACAGATGGGAGCTCTGCTTTTAGGCAGTGCCTAAATGTATGTGTGTGTGTATTAAAAAAAATTCAATTTGTAATGTAATTAGCAACTAATGTTGAGTGCAATTTGGCCTTTGAAGATGACAAAAAATCTGCCTGGAAATAGCTGAAAAGCCATCTCCAGGCATCTAAAGCCCTTCAGCTTCCCGGCCGCATTGTTCTGGGTCTTTGGCCTGTCATTGGAACAGACTGAAATTTGGATGGACAGACAACATTTCAGACTTGTCTGTCCTGTGAGAGTCTGCTTAAAATTCCTTATTTTCTCACACTGTGTATATACACGTGTTTTTTATACACACCCGTGTGTGTGTGTGTGTGTGTGTGTGTGTATGTATATATATATATATATATATATATATATATATATATATATATATATATATATATAAAATATTAGTGGTGCTTGAAAGTTTGTGAACCCTTTAGAATTTTCTATATTTCTGCATAAATATGACCTAAAATATCATCAGATTTTCACACAAGTCCTAAAAGTAGATAAAGAGAACCCAGTTAAACAAATGAGAAAAATATTTTACTTGGTCATTTATTTATTGAGGAAAATGATCCAATATTACATATCTGTGAGTGGCAAAAGTATGTGAACCTTTGCTTTCAGTATCTGGTGTGACCCCCTTGTGCAGCAATAACTGCAACTAAACATTTCTGGTAACAGTTGATCAGTCCTGCACACCAGCTTGGAGGAATTTTAGCCCGTTCCTCCGTACAGAACAGCTTCAACTCTGGGATGTTGGTGGGTTTCCTCACATGAACTGCTCGCTTCAGGTCCTTCCACAACATTTCGATTGGATTAAGGTCAGGACTTTGACTTGGCCATTCCAAAACATTAACTTTATACTTCTTTAACCATTCTTTGGTACAATGACTTGTGTGCTTAGGGTCGTTGTCTTGCTGCATGACCCACCTTCTCTTGAGATTCAGTTCATGGACAGATGTCCTGACATTTTCCTTTAGAATTTGCTGGTATAATTCAGAATTAATTGTTCCATCAATGATGGCAAGCCATCCTGGCCCAGATGCAGCAAAACAGGCCCAAACCATGATACTACCATCACCATGTTTCACAGATGGGATAAGGTTCTTATCCTCGAATTAAATGTTTTCCTTTCTCCAAACATAACGCTTCTCATTTAAACCAAAAAGTTCTATTTTGGTCTCATCCATCCACAAAACATTTTTCCAATAGCCTTCTGGCTTGTCCACGTGATCTTTAGCAAACTGCAGATGAGCAGCAATGTTCTTTTTGGAGAGCAGTGGCTTTCTCCTTGCAACCCTGCCATGCACAAAATTGTTCTTCAGTGTTCTCCTGATGATAGACACATGAACATTAGCCAATGTGAGAGAGGCCTTCTGTTGCTTAGAAGTTACCCTGGGGTCCTTTGTGACCTCATCGTCTATTACACGCCTTGCTCTTGGAGTGATCTTTGTTGGTCGACCACTCCTGGGGAGGGTAACAATGGTCTTGAATTTCCTCCATTTGTACACAATCTGTCTGACTGTGGATTGGTGGAGTCCAAACTCTTTAGAGATGGTTTTGTAAACTTTTCCAGCCTGATGAGCATCAACAACGCTTTTTCTGAGGTCCTCAGAAATCTCCTTTGTTCGTGCCATGATACACTTCCACAACCATGTGTTGTGAAGATCAGACTTTGATAGATCCCTGTTCTTTAAATAAAACAGGGTGCCCACTCACACCTGATTGTCATCCCATTGATTGAAAACACCTGACTCTAATTTCACCTTCAAATTAACTGCTCAATCCTAGAGGTTCACATACTTTTGCCACTCACATATGTAATATTGGATCATTTTCCTCAATAAATAAGTGGCCAAGTATAATATTTTTGTCTCATTTGTTTAACTGGGTTCTCTTTATCTACTTTTAGGACTTGTGTGAAAATTTGTTGATGTTTTAGGTCATATTTATGCAGAAATATAGAAAATTCTAAAGGGTTCACAAACTTTCAAGCACCACTGTGTTGTGTTATGTGTTATATATATATATATATATATATATATATATATATATATATATATATATATATATATATATATATATATATATAAAAAAAAACACGTACACACAAGGTTGAATGAATATACTTACTTGCAAGTCAAACCAATCTGGCCATTTTCCTATGACTTCTTTTATCAACAAGGCATATCCATCCACAGAACTGTTGCTCACTCAATGTTTTTCACACTATTCTGTGAAAATCCCAGGTGATCAGTAGTTTCTGATCACCTGGGATTTTCATTGTGGTACCAACAATACCACAATCAAAGTCACAGAGGTCACTTTTTTTCCCTTCTTCATTATGTGAATATTACACAAAGCACTTGAACTGTATCCACATAATTTTTTTGCATTGTGCTTCTGCGACATGATTGTCTGATTAGATAACTACATTCATGTGCAGGTGCACAGGTGTTCCTAATAAAATAGATGGCTTACAAACACTTTTCATATCAGAAGTGTGGGTTCCCAAAATAGGGCCATTAATAAAGAACAGAAAATATAGTAATTGACAAAAAAATCAAGACACAAAATCATTTAAGGAAGAATACTTACCCACAGAACTAAGAGTCTGAGGGTGTTTTTTGAGAATGATGTTGCTCATAAATTGGTATATCTTTTCCAAGTCTACTACACTCTTCATCCCCACTGGTCTATATGTGGATTGCTCAGACTGTCCATGTTCAGGTTGCTTATCTGGCTGATTAGTGCCTGATGTAAGTGAAGGTGCAGCAGTAGACACAGCACTTGAATCAGACACTGGTGGTGTTGGTTTTAAGACAGGTTGACTCAGAAATGATTTAGGGGTGGCTGATATGGATGCTATGGCAGGGTCTTTGTCTGCCTCAGTTTTTTGCTGTAACCCACTGTACTCCTCTTCAGCAATGGCAGAGGGAGATGTTACTGTAGTGGTTTGGGTAGAGGGGTTGGAAGGTGCATCATTCCCATATGACTGAGGTGTTTTACAGGCTTGTGCAGGCATAATTATCACTAGAGGAGGCGAGTCATGGTGGGATTTGGACATCGGCCTCAGGGGTATAGCGTGCAAGCCACTGGCCAGAGGACTTTGAGACTCAGTGGTACGTGGAGGACCTGAGTGGTGGAGGCTGCAGGGCTCTGTGGCAGCGATTACCAACATCTAATGGTACAGAAAAATCAACTTGATAAAATACTGCCACTTAAGATACATGATAAGATGAAGATAGAGTGGGGTCCAAAAGTCTGAGACCACTAGCGAAAATGCTTCTATTTTAATTTTTTTCTATTAATTCAACAATTTTCATTATAAAATACATTACTGATGACAATAGCCATGTATTTCACTCAACAACCAGAGTGAAAAGTAGAGTCTTTAAAATATTTACAGTTGTGGTCAGAAGTTTACATACACTGACATGAACGTCATCTTGGATATGAATGTCATGGCAGTATTTGGGCTTTCAGTAACTTCTTTGAACCGTTCTTATTCTGTGGCAGAATGTACAGCATCAGGTAGAGCTGTGCAATATATCGTATTTTTATCACGATATCGATATTGGTGTCAAACGATATCAAAATTCATAATATCGATATGAAACGATTTTTTGTCATTTGTCGAAAGGGACGTGCACAATATTTCTACAATGGCAATAAAACAACAATAACATTGACATGACAATAAGGTAAAACGAACCCTTCTGTCCCCTAAGGCACACCGTAGCCTTGCATACGTCATCCATTCTACTCCCGCGATATCTCCGCAACAGTAAAAAATCAGTTCTTCTGTTTTCATACGTGTCGGGTGATTTGATATATTGATTTCTTAATATGTTGTTTGACTTGCTTGCTAATAGTTATAATAATACAATTAACATATATTTACGTCATATTTTTGGATGTGGGACTGGGTAATGTAAAAATGGCATCTACGGAAGAAAACAAGCACAACAATTTTAGCACATATCCAGCTTGCTAGCTGTGTTAGATGTGTTAAACCGTGTGGATTTAAGTGGAATAATTGCGAGTCGTCCTGTGGTCAAGGCAGCGTTTTAAGGTAAGGCAATTTGGTTATTAATGTTGCCCGCCGCGGCATGTTTACTTGGGTTCATTTGATTTTGACTTGTGCATCTGCAGCTAGCATCATGCTTTGAAGTAGGTTCTGCTAAGGACGGGTTTATTGCGCGATGTAGACGGACTCAGATGTAATTACATTGTTTTTAAAATTCCGTGCGCTTAAAACGGTGTCCCCCTGCTAATCATGTAGCCCTAATCATGTGTTGCTTTTACTTTTCTTAATGGCGAGTGAAATATCTCTGCAAATGGTATTTCAATGCTGACATGCCAAAAAGATAGCGGAGTCCACATTTGGAAGATGAAGGAAGAGAAGCCTATTTTCATGTATGTTAATTCTTAAGGACTTGTCTCTATATTGTGCGTGTTTAATGTTGGTGTCTTAACAACACACAAGCTTACGTTGTAGAGTGTGTGTGTGTGTGTGTGTGTGTGAGAGAGAGATTTTATCCTTGGCTGGCTACGAGCCAGTGTGGACGTTACGCAGTAATCACTGGTAATACCAGCGCTGGCTCCATCCTCTGTGATCGGAAATGTTGAGGAGAACGTGAGCCTTGTGCAGGCGATAGGACCTATGCAAAGTACGCGCTTGCACAGTAAATAGTTTAAGTAAAAGGCGTTTCAGGGTACAACGGGAAGGGTTGACAGGTAGCCTATGAGGCCTGTACTATAAAAATGTGGCCCGGTGCCTCAGGTGTTGATGATCAGGGCTTTAAAAAAAGGTGTATAAATATCGTTTTAAAAATCGCGATATCGATATTTACTGAAAAAATCGTGATATTGATTTTTTCCAATATCGAGCAGCCCTAGCATCAGGGTTCGTGCAGGATTTTTGTGAAGACATTCAAGGACATTTCAAGGAGTATTCAAGGACCAAAATCAAAATTTTCATGGACCACACCATGATGGGTACAATCAGGATAATGAACATTTGATTGAACTTCTGAATGAGGAAAACTGGCGTTTTGGGCTGCAAAAACCTTTCCAAAATACTCCACAACCAGTTTCACAACCATGATATCAGCATAGTTTGTGTTTATATTTAGTATTCTTTGCTTTTTGAGGCGTTTAGTTTTGGAATTTACGATCGTTAAAGTCGTTCATGGTTCGAAGCTTGGTAGCTGAGCCTTTTGTTTCGTTTGTTATTAGAAAAAAGCGTGGCCTTTGCATGGGTGTTACATTTTATTTGTTTCTTTTATTTTCGCTTGTTATATTTTAAAACAGATTTCGAAAACAATCATTAGAAACACTGTCACTGATGTAACTGAAATCTGTTACATTTCAACAACAAATTTAAACATGGAAAACTTTCTAAAAAACTGTATATGGCAGAATTTGTTCGCAACAAACTGTCTATGTTATAGCATAACTGTTTTTTTTCCACTCCGTGCTTCCACGGAAGGCGGCCGCATTTTTCTCTGCTCTCCGTCTCCTTCCTTTTTTTCCCATGCTTGTGCTCCTTTGTCTCGTCTGTCTATACTTTTGAGAGACTCTCTCCGCACTGCTCTCTAAACTAAAAGAAAAAAAACAACAACATGGAATTGATAAACTGGTCTCCTAATGAAATTGACAGTTTTCTCGACGAGAAACCTGGGTTTGGGGGAACCCGCCTGTCCTGCCGGAACGTTCGCAGCTGGTTATACGATGGATGCGTGGGAGTGGTGGCGGGTCGTGTACCTGGCAATTCTTTCTGTGGAGGACACTGAAGATATCTACCTATTCGGAACCGTGATTACAGGACTTTTGCTGATTGGATTAGGCACTGCCCTGGTTTATCGAGGAAAATCAGAAAACGGTGACAGTTGTTCAAAGCCCCACAAAGCTGCCCGATATGATTGAAGCGGTGGGCAGAGCTGTTGGCACTCAAACTGTGGCTATTCGGAACTTGAACCACAACATGGTTGTCATCTTGGAGAAGCTTTCGGCTTTGCAAAGAAAAAGTAATTCGGAGACCAAATTGAACAGATATGGACAATCAGAGTGGACGGGCAAAAAAACGCGTCTGCTTGCAAGACCAAACAATCCCAATCTTATCTACTTTCGGCTCCCTGAGACAGCACCAGCCTCGGCCAAGGACGTTGCTGGGACAACATCTCCCCCGAAGGTCACTGCTGTGAGACGCTCTCGCATTCCTTCCCCCACTTCCCGCGGTCGCCGCTTTCACCCCCAGTGTGACAAGCGGGTGCGTGACCAGCACCCTCATGGCTGCAGGAGCGGACGGCTGCTTGCTTGAGCTGGGTTACCTCTACCCCCCCCCCCCCCTTCCCCTCCTTAAGTCCCGTGTTATGTTGTAAAGTGTACTTGTGTTTGTGCTTATGTGCTGAGGTTTTTTTTTAACATTCCCACACTGTACTCTTGCAGGAGCATAGAGTGGGGGTATTTTTTTTCTCCTCTCCTCATGTTCTCTGTAATTTTTTTTCCCCTGTCTTTGTGTCCTGTCTACTCCCTTTAATTATGTGTATGTACAGTGGGGCAAAAAAGTATTTAGTCAGCCACCAATTGTGCAAGTTCTCCCACTTAAAAAGATGAGAGGCGCCTGTAATTTTCATCATAGGTCCACTTCAACTATGAGAGACAGAATGGGGAAAAAGAATCCAGGAAATCACTTTGTAGGATTTTTAATGAATTTATTGGTAAATACCTCAGTAAAATAAGTATTTGGTCACCTACAAACAAGCAAGATTTCTGGCTCTCACAGACCTGTAACAACTTCTTTAAGAGGCTCCTCTGTCCTCCACTCGTTACCTGTATTAATGGCACCTGTTTGAACTCGTTATCAGTATAAAAGACACCTGTCCACAACCTCAAACAGTCACACTCCAAACTCCACTATGGCCAAGACCAAAGAGCTGTTAAAGGACACCAGAAACAAAATTGTAGACCTGCACCAGGCTGGGAAGACTGAATCTGCAATAGGTAAGCAGCTTGGTGTGAAGAAATCAACTGTGGGAGCAATTATTAGAAGATGGAAGACATACAAGACCACTGATAATCTCCCTCGATCTGGGGCTCCACGCAAGATCTCACCCCGTGGGGTCAAAATGATCACAAGAACGGTGAGCAAAAATCCCAGAACCACACGGGGACCTAGTGAATGACCTGCAGAGAGCTGGGACCAAAGTAACAAAGGCTGCCATCAGTAACACACTATGCCACCAGGGACTCAAATCCTGCAGTGCCAGATGTGTCCCCCTGCTTAAACCAGTACATGTCCAGGCCAGTCTGAAGTTTGCTAGAGAGCATTTGGATGATCCAGAAGAGGATTGGGAGAATGTCATATGGTCAGATGAAACCAAAATAGAACTTTTTGGTAAAAACTCAACTTGTCGTGTTTGGAGGAGAAAGAATGCTGAGTTGCATCCAAAGAACACCATACCTACTGTGAAGCAAGGGGATGGAAACATCATGCTTTGGGGCTGTTTTTCTGCAAAGGGACCAGGACGACTGATCCGTGTAAAGGAAAGAATGAATGGGGCCATGTATCGTGAGATTTTGAGTGAAAACCTCCTTCCATCAGCAAGGGCATTGAAGATGAAACGTGGTTGGGTCTTTCAGCATGACAATGATCCCAAACACACCGCCCGGGCAATGAAGGAGTGGCTTCGTAAGAAGCATTTCAAGGTCCTGGAGTGGCTTAGCCAGTCTCCAGATCTCAACCCCATAGAAAATCTTTGGAGGGAGATGAAAGTCTGTGTTACCCAGCAACAGCCCCAAAACATCACTGGTCTAGAGGAGATCTGCATGGAGGAATGGGCCAAAATACCAGCAACAGTGTGTGAAAACCTTGTGAAGACTTACAGAAAACGTTTGACCTCTGTCATTGCCAACAAAGGGTATATAACAAAGTATTGAGATGAACTTTTGTTATTGACCAAATACTTATTTTCCACCATAATTTGCAAATAAATTCTTTAAAAATCAGACAATGTGATTTTCTGGATTTTTTTTCTCATTCTGACTCTCATAGTTGAGGTATACCTATGATGAAAATTACAGGCCTCTCTCATCTTTTTAAGTGGGAGAACTTGCACAATTGATGACTGACTAAATACTTTTTTGCCCCACTGTATGTAAGGACAGGTTGATGGTCAATTTCACTGGTAACAAAGGGTTCATTCATTCAGCAATGTAACCATTGCGGCTAAGCGATTTGGTTCACTCAAAATTAAAAACGTTAACACTTGAGCTTCTTCTTTAGCACCTCAATTTTATCATTTAGCTCATTAGCCTCGAGTTCCATATCCTTTATTGTCCTCTTGAAGCTGTTAGCTTTCGTGACATGCACTATCTTGCGTTCTTGTTCTGCTAGTTCCATCAGCTTGTCAACACTTTCAGTTGAGATGAATCTTCTACTATACATCTCCTTGGTTGCATAGCGAAAATTTCATCACTGACATCCTTGTTTATGCGCGCTCTCTCTCCCCCCTTGTGCATGCCTGCACGCCCAACAGAATTCAATATGGCACCAGAGAACCAAAGCACATGTGCGAAAACACAGGAAGCCCAGAGCGTTCATTTTAAATGACAATCGTGTCATCGTTTTTCCATATTGATTTCACTTCATTTCTCTAATTTTTCCTTTTTAATTTAATTAATTACACCTAAATACATGGGAAGAATTTAAGTATTTTTTTCAAGGAGTATTTATGATTTTTCTAGGAATTTTTCCTATTTTCAAGGAGCTTCAAGTGCCCTTGAAATGAGTTTTCAAATTCCAGCACTTTTCAAGGAGTTCAAGGACCCGCACGAGCACTGCGCATACATCTTTAATAAATTTTAAATAAATAAATAAATAAATAAAAACCCCACTATAATTTGGGGCACAAGTTTTCTTTGGGTTTTCTGAAATCAACACAGGGTCAAAAATATATACATACAGCACACCTAATATTTGGGTAAACTGTCTCTTCGCAAGATTCACCTTGACCAAACATTTCTGTTGACCATGAGCAAGCTTCTGGAAGAATTCTGGTTGGATATTTCATGACTCTTCATGGTAGAATTAGTAGGGTTCAATTAACTTTTTTTTTTCTTGGCATGGACTCAACTTTTAAGCACGGTCCATATATTTTCAATGGAGCACTTGCATGTGACGTCACAGCCGATCCAGATTGTGACAGACGCTTGTCGGTCAAACGCCATATTTCCGCCTTCTACTTCTACCTTTTCTTCTGGAAAAACCTATATACAATTCTACTACAACGGCTGCGGCTACAAGCTCTCCCTACCTGTGCACGTTTTTTATGTTTGTGTGTATTTTTGTGTGTTGTTCGTCTGTACCGGACTTCAATGTCCACTACAACCGTATGGACTTACTGGACATTGGTTTCCAGCAGAAAATGACGGTTTGTAGCGATTTCCATCGCATGCACAACATTCCGGACAAGAAAAAAAAAAAAACATTCCAGACGAGATAGCGAGACCAGCGGGGTCTCCGTGGATTGTTATTGGAAGCAAAGCTAAGGAGGCGGCGCCGGGAGAGGAAGCAAAAGCGAGGCTGCAGAGCTGGCCTGTTGACTAAGCTCAGAAAACAGCCACTCAAATCTCCACTGCTAAGCCTCTACCTCTCCCACGCCAGGTAAACAAGACAGACGATTTGGAATTACAGCTGGAATTACCTTATTCTATTCTATAATCGGCTGGTCAGTGCTATACTCAATACTTAAGTGACTTACCCATCCAGTGAGGATCATTTTCTTGTTTACAAGATGCCACATCTGAGTCGCTGACAAATCCTGAATTTCTGTAAAGATAACTGTCCAGAGATTTATAAGCACGCAGTGCTTCACCACTGAACAGCGAGGGAAAGTTGATGAGGTAATTATACACGTCCGGGTATTCCACCTCTGGCAGTTCCATATCCACTGACATGGTCGTGAAAACTCCGTCCGGTAAGCCATAAGGGTCACTAATCTGTAGATTGTTTATTTTAGACATATCTAGTTATCTGTTCATTAGAAAAATGAGCCGTGTAGTCCGTCGGTTGAAACTGATCCATTCTGTACACGAGTGCAGCAATATTCAGCTGTGCCGTTGACCGACAAGATGGCGGCTGTGTACTTTCCGGTCACGTGACTGCAAGATCTCTATAGGGTTGAAGTCAGGACTTGTTTTAAGCTTAAATGTTAGCCTGCTTTATCCTCCACATCCAGCTCTGATGCGTGTTTGGGTCATTGTCCTGTTGTAACTTCCAAGTCTTGTTCAAGTTTCTGATGGTTTATGCTGAAGAATTCTGAGGTAGTCCTCCTTCTTCATTATTCCATCCACTTTGTGCAATGAACCAGTTCCACTGGCAGCAAAACAGCCCCAGAGCATGATGATCCTACCACCACCACCAGCTGGTACAGTGTCTCTTGGTATCATTGTGGTCAAACAACTCAATCTTTGTCTCTGACCATACAGCTATCCTCCAGAAGGCTTTTTTCTTTGCCCATGTGGTCAGCTTCAAACTTTAAACTTGAAGGTGTCAATTTTGGAGCAGGGGGTTATTTCTTAGATAGCAGCCTCTTAGTCCATGGTGGTCTGAACTGTAGACAGTGAGCCATCAGCTTCCAGGTCATGGCAGGGCTGTGCCATGGTGGTTCTCAGGTTGTTCCTGACCATCCAAACCAATTTCCTTTCAGCTGAGGGTGACAGTTTGGGTTTTCTTGAAGCAAAGTGGCTACACCTCACAGTAACTTGGATACAATTGTTTGAATTGATCTTGGAATTTGCAGTTGTTTAGAAATGGCTCCAAGAGACATTCCGGAGTTGTGTATATCTGCGATCCTCTTTCTCAGATCTGCACTGAGCTCCTTGGACTTTCCCATTTTACTGTGTGCTGGTCAATCCAATGAGTGCTGTGAACAAACCATTTTTGTGAAGGCACAGAGAAGCTACCAGCTGTAGTCAATCATGATCACTAACAGGAAGTTAAGAGACCTCGGCCTTGGCAAGATAAGAGACATTTTGGAAGTTTCAGCACTTCTGAATTAATCATCTAAGTGAGTGTATGTAAATTTTTGACCCTGTATATATAATTTTGACCCTGTGTTGATTTCAGAACCCCCCCCCCCAAAAAAAAAATTAAAACTTGTGCACCAAATTCTAGTTTGTTGGTTTTTTGTAATTGAAGATGTATGCTGTACATTCTGCCACAGAAAAAGAACAGTTCAAAGAAATTACTGAAAGCCCAAATATTGCCATGACATTCATATCCAAGATGGCATTCCTGTCACTGTATGTAAACTTCTGACCACAACTGTACATGAATTTTAGAGTTTCTTAGAATTTGATATGTCCCCATTTTGCTTTAATGACAGTATGCACTTGAGCTGGCATGGACTCCAGAAGTGCAAAACCTTATGATCCATTTTAGATCAAATTCATCAAGGTCATCTGAACATGTGCTTCAATAGAAAAGATTAGGCATGAGGAAAACCTGACCTTTTATTTAAAAAAAGTTCAAGATCAAAAGTCTGCTTACATTTAAATAGAGACCTAGAAATAGTGCATAATATTGAATATTTAACATTCAAGATACATTGTTTTAAATCTTTCACAAGTTTTAAGCCTTCTGTTTATATCTGACTTTATGGGAAAAAAAATCCCAGATTTTCATTGTGGTCTCAGATTTTTGGACCTAGAGTACAAAGACATACATAAACAAATGTAAGTGACAAATTCTTATTTAAAAAAATATTCCCTCTTTGAATATTACAGTATCACAAACATTAGAAAAATCAGTAATCTCTTTCAGTATGGTCACATGCACATTTCTATAATCACATACTTGAGAGAAGGCAGAAGATATTGTTTCCTCATGAATACCAGCCATTTTCTGTGCAAGTTCTGCCCATAGTTCTGTTGGTACTTTGGTTTTTTGTTCCTCTAGTCTCTGTTTTTGGACCTTTAGATACACCCGCTGCACCACACACCTCTTCAAAAACCTTATCACATTCTGTATCTGAAAACAAACACCATACATACTGATATTATAGGTACAGGATTTTTACAATATTTTTGGCTGTACCAGATCAAAAGTTCATTGTAGATATGCCTACCTGGAGCAAAGACCATTTGGGAACTTTCTTTCGAAGTTCCACAAAATCGAGTTCTGAATTCAACCTCTTCTGTTGTTTCAGGGCAAGCAGAAGGCTTCGTTGTTCCAGTCGATGGCACGCAGGACGGAACCTGCTTATTGGTTCAGTCCTCTTTAATTCTGAAAAACGATCTGGTATGATCCGGCGACGGGATGGAGGCTTCATAATGACTGAATGAAGACACACAGCATCGTTATAGTCATGGTGTACGTATATCAGAGCAGTGAGCTTTCTTTAAGCAAAGTGAAATTTTAGGCAAACTAGAAAGTAGGGGTTTGGGAAGGAGTTAACGTATCATTTTACACGTATATCCATTAGATTCTACATCTCTAGCTTTGCTATGCTCCAAGAAATGACTTGAGAATGTTTTCACGGGCACTCTTGTTACCGAGAACTATCGCACAATTTCATTACGTAACGCACTGCTACGCTCTTATCCATTAGTCGGGATGGGTAGATACTTAACATATATCTCAATGGGACAATTCCTGGATAAATAAAGGATATAAGTAAATAAAATCATGAAAATAGCTAGTCTAGTTAGCGAAACAGTTAAGCTTAGCCAGCTAATCAAGCATTGACGAATTGCCAAGCCACACAAATTACATCACTGTGCTACAGTTTTCGGTTTTCCTACGCCAAACTCAACACAGAAAAAAAAATATCAGTGTTTGTGTTTAATTAAAACTTACCAAGCTGGTGATTAATAATTGTACAGTTGTAGCCAGCTCAAAATAACGACTCGTTGCTCTCGCTGGTATTTTTTAAACGAGTCGCTGGAAGGGCCAAAAAGGACAAAAGCCCTGAAAACGCGTTTGGCGGTGACGTCGGCAACAGCGGCAAGCCTGTGGACAGCACGTATCTCTGAGTTCATTGTAAACAAGATTTGCATTTCCCGAAGGAAATACTAGCAAACGATAGATAGATAAAGTAAAATATTAGAACGTTTAAAATACAAAGAGATAGGGAAGTAAAGAGAGAGAAATGTACACTCTAAAAATGATTCATGGGGTTAGTACATAAAGCTTAAAATCAATCGAGCTTTTTCAGCATAAAAAAAGTTTGTTACATGTACATGATTTTGTCCGTTGATAATTTATTTTAAGAAGTTGATCAAAATTAAAATAATGAAAATTGTCTTAACTTTATTTATTTATTTATTTTGAACAAACATTTCCCCTTTTGATCAACAACAGAAGAGAATTGAGTTAGTACAACTTGTATTTCTAGCCCGCATTTTTCAAAAGCAGAGTACAGAATTTGCCTGGATCGGCATTAGAACACATTCAACTCAAATACAATCAACACTTACATATATTTACTGATGGTTCAAAAAAAGATTTCGATTGTGCATCTGGCATTGTAATTCCAAGTCTAAACATTCAAAAAGATTATAAAATCTCAAAAGGGACTAATTTTAGAGCTGAGTTAGCAATTACAAAGGCTTTGGAACTTCTTATTGATAAACCTCTCTTTCAAAGTGTGATATTTTCTGATTCCTTGTCTGTCTTACAAAAAATTCAAAAGGAAGATAATGACATAGAATTATTAGATTTCCGATATCTTATGTACCAGTTTAATCTTATGGATGGTAAGGTTGTTTTTTGTTGGAGTCCAGCTCATGTGGGTATTATAGGAAATTAAATGGCTGATAAATTGGCCAAAAGATCAGTAAATAAAACCTATTATGACATTCATTACCCTTTTACCACTTCTTATATTACAAAACATATCAAAGATGTTCTTCGTAACCAACTATATAAAAAGCCTTTATTTTACATAGCTATTTCATACAGAAACCATGAGCTGCGTAGCAGCACAGACAACCTTCTTCAGGGCATGCTGCACCAACAAACAATTTCCTCTTAAGCAGTAAACTAATTTTAAACACCTGAATGCAAACTGGTAATGAATTCACAGGTATGCAGTTCAAGAAAAAGCCACTAGATGGCAATACCCCTTAGGTTAAGTCCATATGAGCACGAAAAAGAAAACACTTAGACAATCAGACAATAGACCATTACAGAAAAGAACTAAAATCAATTTCTTCATTTAGCCCTGGATATGTTGTAGCCTGTAAACTGTGTATATAAAAAGTTTATCTCTGTAATAATGACCTTAATCTATCACCACCCCTAATGTTCTCCTTAATGGTCTCTAGACCTTCAACCATGAGACTATCTGGATTGCTATTGGCCCTTTTCCACTACCCTTTTTCACCTCACTTCAGCTCGCTTCAGCTCACTTCAGCCCGACACGGCTCGCGTTTCGACTACCAAAAACCGGCACGACTCAGCTCGTTTCAGCCCTGCTTAGCCCCTAAAACTCGCACCGTTTTGGAGTGGGGCTGAAGCGAGCCAAACCGTGCCGACTGAGGCTGGGGGCGTGAGAAGACACTCCCCTGTGCACTGATTGGTGAGGAGGAGTGTCCTCACATGCCCACACACGCCCCGCGAGCGCGCTGGGATCTGTAAACACCGCAAACCCGGAAGAAGAATAATTACGAATTACGAGAATTTCTGAAGCCTTATGCGCCTCGCCTCATCTATACGCTCTTGCCGGTATCTGTTGGCGTTGTCGGTGACAACAAGCCACAGCACCAAGACCAGCAACACTAACGACTCCATGTCCTCCATGTTTATTGTTTATTATCCGGGTCGTGAGACTACCGCTTAAAAGATCACTGAATCAGTGACATACAGAGCATCGTGGACGAGTTCGCGGAGCGCAAGGCTCGTCGTATGCCCTTCAAATAATGCGCGCAGTAGGCTATTGATGTTTTATTATGAGCCATGTACAGTATGTCGCCTAATGTTTTTTTGTTTCTGAGTTACATGTTCGTTTGAAGGACTTAATGTACAAACTAACATAGTTGCACCCCGTAGTGTTGAAATTGGTAAACACAGTGCATTCAGTGAGGTTTGCACCGCCCTCCTTTTATTTCTGACTCTTCCTGTCACCGTTGCAACCTCTGAGCGCTCATTCGTATGCCCTTCAAATAATGTGCGCAGTATAGGCTATTGATGTTTTATTATGAGCCATGTACAGTATCCTAATGTTTTTTGTTTCTGAGTTACATGTTCGTTTGAAGGACTTGATGTACTAAATAACATAGTTGCACCCGGTAGTGTTGAAATTGGTAAACACCGCAGTTGCGGACATTTTGTAGCCTAAAATGATGTTATGATAAGCTTTAATAAAGGGCCCGGTCATTTGCCCCGCCCCCGGCCCGGCTCTGACTTGTTCCGCCACTGTCACTGATGTCACTGTTTGCGCTGCTTAACGACATCACGTGACGTCCACCCACTTTCGCTAACTCCACCCAATGTGTCCACCCACTTCCAGCCAGCACGGTTCAGCGCGGTTGTAGTCGAAATGCAACTCCAACAGCCCCGCTCAGCTCGACTCAGCTCGACTCGGCACGGCACGGCTCAGCCGCGTTTGTAGTGGAAAAGCGGCATATTATGCACATTATAAAAATGTTTGGCAATAGGATAATCAAAATTAGCCTTTCTAATGGTGGTCTTATGTTCAGAGATTCTATCTTTAAGTCGCCTTTTTGTTCGGCCTATATAAAAATAACCACATAAACAGGATAAGCGATATACCACAAATGTGGTGTTGCAATTGATGAATGCTTGTATGGTGTACACCTTATTTGATTTAAAATCAACAAACTGTTTGCACTCTTTGATGTTTGAACAATGATTGCAAAAACCACATTTGTATGTACCCTGTATTTGTCTGTGGAGCCAAGTAGTCTTTTTGCTCACGCTAAGATGACTTGGTACCAACTTGTCTCGCGGAGTGGGGGCCCTCCTAAAACTAATTTTTGGAGGGACCGGAAACACTTGTCTAAGAATGGGGTCACTTTTGATAAGATTCCAATTCGAAAATATTACTCTTTTTATGGGATTGGCTAAACTACTATATTTGGTAAGAAAGTAAACCTGCTCTTGACTAGGTGATTGTTGTTTCTTTTTTTGGAATAACTCCAATCTTGAGGTGGAGTGGGCTTTTTTGTAAGCATTCTGTATTACCTCTGTTTGATAACCCCTCTGTGTAAATCGATTTGACATGATTTTAGCCTGCTTTTCATACTCCTGGTTCATATCACAAATACGTCTAAGATGTTGAAATTGTCCAAGAGGTATGTTATTCTTAAGCCAAGCTGGATGAAAGCTATCTGCTCTTAACCTAGTATTTTTGTCTGTTGGTTTACGATGCACTGTGGTGTGGAGCTGGCCATCTTGACTTTTAAAGATGGTTAGGTCTAGGAAGTTAACCATAGTTTTAAAATTTTCCATAGACAATCTTACATTTCTACCATTATCATTCAAGAAATCATAAAACAATAGCAATTCATCATAAGAACCAGTCCAAATCAACAGAATATTGTCAATATACCTCCCCTACCATTTTATCTTGTCACTGTAGGTGTTACACTGGACAAAATCCTTCTCCCATAGACCTAGAAAAAGATTGGCATAATTTGGAGCAAAACATGCTCCCATAGCAGTACCGCGTACCTGAATATACAGTTGGTCTTGAAAAAGGAAAACATTGTTCTTTAAAGTCCATTCAGTGAGTTGAATAATAAAATCAGAGGGAGGTAATGAGTCTGTAGGCCTATTTGCTAGGAAATATTGTAAAGCTTTTATTCCATCATTATGAGCAATATTAGTATATAAGGACTCTACATCCATTGGGACTAAGAAACAATCATCAGGAACTCATATCATTTAGGATCTTCAACACATAATTAGTGTCCTGTATATAAGAAGGGAGCTGTTGGGCTAGAGGTTTAATATGAAAGTCTCTAAATTGGGAGGCAGGTTCTGTAAGAGACCCGTTGGAGGATTGGCCTCCCCGGGGGAGATTCAAGGGACTTGTGAACCTTTGGAAGCATATTGAGGTTTTTCACCTGACGTCACAGGGTCATGTGACGCCCCGGTGTCCGCCATTTTGAAGGTCAAGCTACATACTAACGCTGCAGACAGAGAGGGAGAACCAGCTTGAAAAAAAAACGTGTTACAGACACCAGATCCAGTGTAAATAGCTGCCGGAGCGCGCTCCGGCTTGCTCCCCCTCAAATTAAGCAGCGCGCTCCGGCTTGCTCGCCCTCAAATTAAGCAGCACGCTCCAGCTTGCTCCCGGAGTGCTCTCCGGCTTGCTCCCCCTCAAATTAAGCAGCACGCTCCGGCTTGCTCCCGGAGTGCTCCGGCCGAGGTTCCGGAGCGCGCTCCGGCTTGCTCCCCCTCAAATTAAGCAGCGCGCTTCGGCTTGCTCCCGGAGCACTCCGGGAGCAAGCCGGAGCGCGCTGCTTAATTTGAGGGGGAGCAAGCCGGAGCGCGCTCCGGCAGCTATTTACACTGGATCCGGTGTAAATAGCTGCCGGATCATAATTACAATAAACTAGTAAATACAGTAAAGGAAAAACTTGAGACTGAAAGGTTTTAACAGTCATCCAAATGACTGAACGTAAACATTGCTACAGTAACATACTAACTATGTTGTTGACATTAGCTAGTGCTAACAGCTAGCTGCTAGTACACTGCTACAACACAGACACCGACCCTAATAATACAGTTCTTGGTCATTGCCTGGTAACAGCAAATTTATAACGGGCCATGTCTCAACAGACTAAGAAGTTATTTCAATGACATTTAATAACATTTTGTTTATCCTGAGGACCGAAAGTAAATGAAAATTTGAACAAACCTTAGCTGTAATAAGATGGCGACCACCGGCTCCAGGGACGACCCACTGATGTAGGCATGTTACCCAGCCTGACACAAAATATTTGTAGGCATCCAAACTCTTATACACTTTCAGATCAACACCTGTGTATGGCGATGGGTTTTTAACGACATAGGTATACAGATCATGTGGGCCGAAGTCAGGTAAAGACGAGGGCTTCGTGTACTTCCGTACGTCAGTGAACAATCCTGGTGGAAGCAGGTAAACATCGTTCTCTAAGCCTGCTAACCTCAATTTTTGCAAATACCTCTCCCTCTGCTCGCCCTGTAAATGCCCTACATCGCTGGATAGTGAAGGTGTTTTCTGCATCTCGCTCCTTTTTCTTTTATGTTTTTCGTTTGTCGCCTTCCTCGCATTCAAACTGATTCGAGCCGTGACGTCCAAAATGGCAGCCTCACATGACTTGGTCACGTGGGTGAAAAACCTCAATAGAAAGTGGGTATTCGAGGATGGACACATAACAAAAAGTCATATTCTTGTTTTGAAATCCATCGGGCCTCCTTGGCTAAGAACAGCAGTTCCTTTAGTCTCTCTTTTGTGTTGTCTATTTTATGAATTTTATATATACAGTTTACAGGCTGGCGGCACGGTGGTGTAGTGGTTAGTGCTGTCGCCTCACAGCAAGAAGGTCCTGGGTTCGAGCCCCATGGCCGGCGAGGGCCTTTCTGTGCAGAGTTTGCATGTTCTCCCCGTGTCCGCGTGGGTTTCCTCCGGGTGCTCCGGTTTCCCCCACAGTCCAAAAACATGCAGGTTAGGTTAACTGGTGACTCTAAATTGACCGTAGGTGTGAATGTGAGTGTGAATGGTTGTCTGTGTCTATGTGTCAGCCCTGTGATGACCTGGCGACTTGTCCAGGGTGTACCCCGCCTTTTGCCCATAGTCAGCTGGGATAGGCTCCAGCTTGCCTGCGACCCTGTAGAAGGATAAAGCGGCTAGAGATAATGAGATGAGATGAGTTTACAGGCTACAACATATCCAGGGCTAAATGAAGAAACTGATTTTAGTCCTTTTCTGTAATGGTCTATTGTCTATCTTTTTCTAAGTGTTTTCTTTTTCGTGCTCATATGGACTTAACCTAAGGGGTATTGCCATCTAGTGGCTTTTTCTTGAACTGTATACCTATGAATTCATTACCAGTTTGCATTCAGGTGTTTAAAATTAGTTTACCTCTTAAGAGGAAATTGTTTGTTGGAGCAGCATGACTTGAAGAAGGCTGTTTGTGCCGCTATGCGTGGGTTGCTGCGCAGCTCATGGTTTCTGTATGAAATAGCCATGTAAAATAAAGGCTTTTTATATAGTTGGATATGAAGAGTGCCTTGGATTCCTTCTTTTTTCAAAGGTTTTTGCATTCCCTATACCAAAGAGCACCTTCAATTTTTTTTATTTTTTTATTTATTTTTTCATAAATTCCTGAGCACTTTTGATTTTTTTTCTCATCATATCAAAGATGTTATTTTTACAATATGGCAATGCAGATGGGAAAATTCCCAAACTGGTAGATTCTTCTACCAACTTGAACCAAATATTACAACACATACCATATATTCTGACAAAAACAGAAACAAACAAAGGATAATTACAAGACTTACAGTAGATTTGGAAAATGTCTACTTAATGATACACAATTTCTTTAAAAAAAAAAAAACTCCAATCAATGGACAACATGTGGTGTAAAAGAAAATGTCAAACATCTGCTTCTAGATTGTATCAAATATCCAAACTTTCATGATAAACTTAGTCAAAAAATGGGAAAAAATAATTAGAACTTAAGATTAAAATTTACTTTTACATAAAGAATTTTATGATTACATAATTTTATTATTGAAAAAGAAATAAAAAATTAATTTTGAAAAAAAAACCCTTGTATTTAATGTGCTCGCGCGATTGGTCACAACTGAGGTATTTCACCCACGTGACCAAGTCACGTGACGCAGCCATTTTGGACGGCACGCTTAAGTCCTTCAGTGCAAGGCGGTATGAGATGGTGGAGACCTTTGCACATTTTAACAAGAAAGTAACCTGTGATTCGTGTTAAATTGGATCTGTCTTTTATCACAAACACTGTACCCAGCCTTGGTATGGAGCCCTGTTTATTTATTTCTGTGTCCCGTTTCTTTCTAGCCTTTGTTATTGCGTTTTATGTCTGATGTCTGCTACATGCAACCCTAGACAAATTAACACTGCCTTGTTTCACTGCTCAGATGGGTTAACAAACACTGACCCATTTACTTTTTGCTATATATTTTATCAAAATTGCGTTAACCGATAAACTAACCTGAAATGAAATGATCACTGCAAAGTCTGGAGTACTCTGTTGGCTCCCAATCCTGTCTCTTCACAGCTGCAATCCATTTGGCCCTCTTGTCTGGGTCAGTAGGAAACCGGTAGTGATGTGTCGGTTGCGAACGATCCGGTTCAAAGAGCCGGCTCTTTGAAGTGAACGACAGGAGCCGGCTCTTCGGTGGGAGCCGAGTTGGGGAGCCGAATTAGTTTTTTGTCCTTAGGTGCCTCAGAGAGAGAGACTTTCACAAAAAAAGTTGCTGTCCGATTGCGTCTTTGTGTTGTCTATTACCATTCAAAGGAAAAAAAGTAGCATGGTGTACGCCTACTTTTTTTGGTTGGGGGGGTTGATGTCATTCACAGCTGCGAAAATATGAAAATTGGTGTAATGCTTAAAGCTGTGGAGCGCAGGGGAGAGGAGTCTGTGAGGCACCTGAGGAGGGGAAAATCAGCTGTGTATTTTATATTGGTAATATAACACAGTTTTGCATTATGTTTGTGAGAAAATAATTTATTAATTGGTAAGTAAGTTTTATTTCTATAGCTAGAACATTGTTACACTGCTATACTTTACAAAGCTTTACAATGGCTACAAAAACTAAAAAATAAAATGGAAAACATCCTATTGATAAAATATAAATAATGTAATTAATTAACTAGTTAATTGCAGCAATTAAATCAAAAATAAAATCTCAGGAGCCGTTTGGGAGCCAAAAGAGCCGGCTCCTTATAGTAAGAAGAGCCAAAAGAGCCGGCTCCCGAAAAAGAGCCGAAATTCCATCACTAGAAACCGGTAAAAGGAGCGTCCTGCACGCTGTCCCTGTCTGTTGTGGCAGCCCACAGCACAACAAGCAAACACCATGGTTATTTATAGAGTGCTTACTGACAAATTAATCTATTCTAGGTGTCTGTAACATGTTTTTTTTCAAGCTGGTTCTCCCTCTCTGTCTGCAGCGTTAGTATATAGCTTGACGTTCAAAATGGCGGACACCGGGGTGTCACGTGACCCTGTGATGTCAGGTGAAATACCTCAATATGTGAACTAGTAGCTCCAATCCTTATAGACCCTTCCCACTGACGTCACCGGAAACCAGAAGTAAACAAACCCTGCGCCATATTGGAAGACCAACAAACTCGTGATTGGGGGAAATAACGGCAGCGCGCGGAATTTAAACCCACAAGGCACTTGATTCATCATAAACCTACAATGGTAAACTTTTGTGCTGTGTTAGGGTGTTCCAACAAAGCTGATGGGAAAAGTGAAAAGAAGTCTTTCTACAGAATACCAGCTGTGATTGAGACACAAGCAAACCAAGGAGCTTTCTGCCAGGAGACAGAGAATAAGTGCATTACTGAGTGTCTCTGACCAAAGGAGAGCCTGAACGTTGCAACCTCCCTATTGGCTGTTTATTGGTTGTTTGTAAAAATGTATCAATTGTTGCCCTTCATCGCGGACTCGAGAGACGAGACCTGACAAGTTAGTTCGTTGGTAGCAGAACAAAATGTCTGGACACAAATCGGGTTTTCAGAAAAGGAAAGAAAATAAACGCAGGGTCGAAAATACAAAAAAGGAGGCAGAAAAAGCAAAACGAGTTAAGGTAGGACAAATGGTTACTTTTCTGAGGCAGCCCGCCGTGGCTGCAGGCTTTCAGTTGTGTCATTGAATGGTTACTTTTCTGAGGCAGCCTGCCGTGGCTGCCTGTAGGCTTATTTATTATAGCCCATTTAGTTAAAATAGTTGATATAAAATGTTTATAGTTATGTGATGGTTGTCCTCAGTGTTCGAACTATGCCGATATTTTTGGGGGGTCCCTTTTTTTCCCTGGGGGGGTGCTTGTGCTTGTCTCAGAGCGCGGATCTCCAAACACGAGAAGCCTATCTTACGCACATATCACGCGAACTCCACACCTCCACACACGCATCGCGTCTGAAGGCATAACTCATCAGGGGAAATCGTGTCCGCATTGGCATGTTCAAAAAACAACCTCGCGTCAACAATGATACCACACGCAAGAACAAAAAAAAACAGTCAGGCTACTCAACAACCAACCTGGCAGCAGCAGTCGTTGTCATATCGGTTTATTTTATCTTTGATGTAAACACAACACTTCGGATATGCAAATGCTTCCCATTACACACGATTGCTATGTCAATAAACATCATTTTGCCAACATTTTAGAGACCCCCCAACATTTCCCAAATCATGTTTTCAAGGGATCTCATGTCTGTTTCAGGGGATCTCGGATCCCCCGAGTACCCCCGTAGTTCGAACACTGGTTGTCCTGATTTAGACTGGTGTGGGTTTTTTTTGGGGGGGGGTTGCACGATGTTGCACCCGGGTCCAGATTAGGGCAGAACCGGGCCTGGCTACATTTCAGGTGTAGTTTGTTTTATGTATGTATGTACTTGCATAGATGTGTACTTGGTCTTCCAATATGGCGACTACCGAAATCTCGCGGCGCGGTGACGTCATGCGGGAACCCTCTATTGGACGCCAAATCACTTCAAGTGGGAGCCCTAAAAGAACATGTTGTACTGCCAGACCATGTCCCCTCCACTGAGAGAGAGGGGAGCGAAGGGAGATGGAGAAGCAGGAGTTCACCTGGAATAAGTTACTGATGAGTAACTATTTTTGCCTTGTTTTATTCACACCAGCTACTAAATGTATCAGCACACAGTGCAATAATTCTTTTTTTTTTACACATCACTAAAATTGAAACTGTAGCTTGTCCTAAACTAATTCAGTGACCATAAAGTTGGAAGACTTTTAGCTAGCTTGTAGCCACATGGCTGTTGTGCATTCATAATTTGACCTGTAACAATTGTAGGTTTGTACAAATATTTCAGTTTTAAATTGATGCATGTTGATGTTTAAATATTAGAGCTATTTTATGTGAGGTTTAAGTTCGCCATTTGAGCCACAGCTAAAGATTATTCTGCATCTAAGTGCAATTACAAATGCGGGCAGGACACCACGTTGTAGAAATGCCATTTGAAATGACCTAGTTAAGTAATGAGCTAGTTTGGCCTATTTTTAATCACGTTTCTAAACATTAGCACATAAAATATACCATTACTATTGCCATTGTTTGTGCATTTCACATTTATTTATTTTTTTCATATTCATAGGATGAGTCTGTTGAAAAAAGAGAGAGGTTGCTATCCGTGGCTTGATGGTATATCTCAGAGAAAAGGAGGAGGATCTCTTCAAAGAGCATTCGGTAGGTAAATTGGACACTTAAGTTCACAAACGCTGTGCTTTGGGTTACTCTTGTTCTTAAATTTGTTTTAAAATATTGGTACTGATTTTGACCTACTGATGCCAGGATGGTGGGGAAATTGCCAGTGAAGTGATGAGGATTGTTGTATCCAGAGGTGCTACAATGTCTGATCCAGCCAGTGCAAAGATCGTGATAGAGGGAGAAAGTAGTCCTGGAAGACCTGAATGTACCCAGAGCCTGTGCTTTGGTAATGGGGCTGATATATGCACTCAACCTCTGCTATACAAAAAAACTGAAAAACACTTCTGAGGTGTTTCAGAAGGTATTCCTTGAGCTGGATGGTCTGAAAGATAGTGTGAAGGTAATATCTCTAAAAAACAAAATGCTGTACTAATAATGTGAAGAATTTGGCTGTTCACAGGCCTTTCAATTACATGAAACCTGCGACAGATAATGTTGTAGGCGCCCAAATTAAAAAGGCGACCAAATTAAGGTCAAGCACCCAAAATATGCTACCAAAAGTAAAAAAAAAAAAAAAAGAAAATGTTGATTAAATAAACTTGCCTGCATAAAACCCAATGTCTTGACTTTCTTCTTTATCATGGCATGAACAAAGGAGATTTCTGAGGACTTCAAAAGTGTTGTTGATGCTCATCAGGCTGGAAAAGGTTACAAAACCATCTCTAAAGAGTTTGGAGTCCACCAATCCACAGTCAGACAGATTGTGTACAAATGGAGGAAATTCAAGATCATTGTTACCCTCCCCAAGAGTGGTCGACCAATAAAGATCACTCCAAGAGCAAGGCGTGTAATAGTCAGGGAGGTCACAAAGGACCCCAGGGTAACTTTTAAGCAACTGAAGGCTTCTCTCACATTGGCTAATGTTAATGTTCATGAGTCCACCATCAAGAGAACACTGAACAACAATGGTGTGCATGGCAGGGTTGCAAGGAGAAATCCACTGCTCTCCAAAAAGAACATTGCTGCTCGTCTGCAGTTTGTTAAAGATCACATGGACAAGCCAGAAGGCTATTGAAAAAATGTTTTGTGGATGGATGAGTCCAAAATAGAACTTTTTGGTTTAAATGAGGAGCATTATGTTTGGAGAAAGGAAAACATTGCATTCCAGCATAAGAACCTTATCCCATCTGTGAAACATCATGGTGGTAGTATCATGGTTTGGGCCCGTTTTGCTGCATCTGGGCCAGGACGGCTTGCCATCATTGATGGAACAATGAATTCTGAATTATACCAGTGAATTCTAAAGGAAAATGTCAGGACATCTGTCCATGAACTGAATCTCAAGAGAAAGCAGGTCATGCAGCAAGACAACCACCCTAAGCACACAAGTCATTCTACCAAAGAATGGTTAAAGAAGAATAAAGTAAATGTTTTGGAATGGCCAAGTCAAAGTCCTGACCTTAATCCGATCGAAATGTTGTGGAAGGACCTGAAGCGAGCAGTTCATGTGAGGAAACCCACCAACATCCCAGAGTTGAAGCTGTTCTGTACGGAAGAATGGGCTAAAATTCCTCCAAGCTGGTGTGTAGGACTGATCAAAAGTTACCAGAAATGTTTAATTGCAGTTATTGCTGCACAAGGGGGTCACACCAGATACTGAAAGCAAAGGTTCACATACTTTTGCCACTCACAGATATGTAATATTGGATTATTTTCCTCAATTAATAAATGACCAAGTATAATATTTTTGTCTCATTTGTTTAATTGGGTTCTCGTTATCTACTTTTAGGACTTGTGTGAAAATCTGATGTTGTTTTAGGTCATATTTATGCAGAAATATAGAAAATTCTAAAGGGTTCACAAACTTTCAAGCACCACTGTAGTTCTGAGAAGCCATTTTTGTAGTTTGGTTAGAGCTAGTTGGTGGTAGAGGTTTTTTAGGCAAGGCAAGTTTATTTATATAGCACATTTCATACATAGTGGCAGTTCAATGTGCTTTACAGAAGTAAAAGCAAAACAGTAAACAATAGAAAATAAAATTACATAAAATAAATGGGGAAGAAAATTAATAAGACTTAAACAATAGTAGAAATAAAATAATAAAATGAGATAAAAGTTCAATTAAAAAACCAGCAGAATAAAATAGAATAAAAGTTAAGTAAAATTTAAAACATGGAGAGACTGTAAAAGTAAAGAGTTTAAAACATGTAGAGATGGCAATATTAATAATTTAGCAGAAAGCATCTGAAAACAGCTTGGTCTTTAGTCTAGATTTGAAGCTGCCAACAGCAGGAGCATTTTTGATGTCCTCTGGCAGTTGGTTCCATAGCTGTACTGCATAGTAGCTAAAAGCTGCTTCACCACACTTTGTTTTAACAACAGGTTTTAACAGTAAATTTTTCTGCTGCGATCTGGTAGATCTGATTGGGTTAGGCTGCTGCAACATATCAGAGAGGTAATTGGGCCCTGTACCATTTAGAGATTTGTACACCAGCAGCAATGCTTTAAAGTCAATTCTGTAGCTTACTGGAAGCCAGTGAAGGGACCTTAGAATTGGAGTAATGTGTTCTTTTCTTTTTGTTCGTGTGAGAACCCTAGCTGCTGCATTTTGAACCAGCTGAAGTTGTTTGACGGGTTTTTTTTGGCAGGCCTGTGAAAAGGCCATTGCAGTAATCAAATCAAATCAAATCAAATCAAGTTTATTTGTACAGCGCTTTTAACAATAAACATTGTCGCAAAGCAGCTTTACAGAATTTGAATGACTTAAAACATGAGCTAATTTTATCCCTAATCTATCCCCAATGAGCAAGCCTGTGGCGACGGTGGCAAGGAAAAACTCCCTCAGACGACATGAGGAAGAAACCTCGAGAGGAACCAGACTCAAAAGGGAACCCATCCTCATTTGGGCAACAACAGACAGCCTGACTATAATATTAACAGTTTTAACAGGTATAACCCTCAACTGTCCTCATGGGGCCGTCCTTCACAGGAGTGGGGCGATAAAACTCCGACCAGACACAGGGCACCAGGATGGATCAAGCAGGTCCGAGGGGCAGAAGAGGCCAGCATCTCAATCCCAGGATCAACATGTAACTCAGAGGGACAGATGGGGGGGGGGGGGGGAAACACGTTGTTAGGTATGCCCTAAAAATGACAAGTATTAAATCTGTGTGGTAGGCTCGCAGAGACGAGAGTCTTTGCATCAGGCATGACGCACAATGGCATGTTAATATGGTAAAAAATATATCATGACCTGCTCTGGCTGGATGCTTGATTGGGTGATGGGAGCACACTCCTCAGCAATGATAAGATGCAGATGGGACTCTTAGGCCTGGCCAAGACAATTCAGTTACATTTCACCGGGTCTGGGACATGCGACAGAATGTCTGACGGCCGATTCCCTGCAGGCTACGATAGCCAGTCGAGGTCCCCACCGTCTCCACCAAAAGATTTCCTGTTGACTCCATGTAACTCAGAGGGACAGATTTGGGGTGGGGGGTGGGTGGGGGGGGGAGAGAGAGAAAGAAAACACAGGTGGTTAGGTATGCCCAATGTCACCTGAATAAGTAGGAACAGTATACATATTGCACCGAGTACAAGCAGGGACTCCGGCAACTAACTATGACAGCATAACTAAAAGGAGAGAGCCAGAAGGTAACACAGGCATGAGGGAGCCCCGGGACATAAAGCAGCCAGCCACTGCACCGTCAACAAACTCGAGTGAGCAAGCGAGTGGGGACTGACAGCATCCATACATCCCAGTTTACCAAAACACTCTATGTCTGAGGACCCTCCAGATCTACTCCTTTACCTCATAAACACCATTAACAAAAGGCTTGACTAAACAGATATGTTTTCAGCCTAGACTTAAATGCTGAGACTGTGTCTGATTCCCGAACATTACTTGGAAGGCTGTTCCATAACAGTGGGGCTTTGTAAGAAAAGGCTCTGCCCCCTGATGTAGCCTTCAATATACGAGGTACCAGCAGATAGCCTGCACCTTTTGATCTAAGTAGGCGTGGCGGGTCATAGAGGAGCAGAAGTTCACTCAGGTACTGTGGTGCGAGACCATTTAGTGCTTTAAAGGTCAATAGTAGTATTTTATAATCAATACGAAATTTGATTGGGAGCCAATGCAGTGTGGATAAGACAGGCGTGATGTGGTCATATTTTCTAGTTCTAGTAAGGACTCTTGCTGCGGCATTTTGAACTAACTGGAGCTTGTTTATGCACTTATTGGAACATCCAGACAGTAAGGCATTACAATAATCCAACCTGGAGGTAACGAAAGCATGAACTAGTTTTTCTGCATCATGCAATGACATTAAATTTCTTATCTTTGCAATATTTCTGAGATGAAAGAAAGCTATCCGGGTGATGTTATCAATGTGAGTTTCGAATGAAAGACTGGGGTCAATAATCACTCCGAGGTCTTTTACTGCTGCACGTGAAGAAACAGAAAGGCCATCCAGAGTTACTGTGTAATCAGAAAACTTACTTCTAGCTGTATGTGGTCCTAGCACAAGTACTTCAGTCTTGTCAGAGTTAAGCAGAAGGAAATTAACGAGCATCCAGTGTCTAATGTCCTTAACACATTCCTCAATTCTATTAAGCTGGTGTCTCTCATCAGGTTTTGCAGAGACATACAACTGTGTGTCATCAGCATAACAGTGGAAACTAATACAATGTTTACGAATAATATCGCCCAGAGGTAACATATATAGAGAAAAAAGCAGTGGACCCAAGACAGAACCTTGTGGAACACCAAACTTTACCTCGGTACGTCTAGAAATATCACCATTTATATCGACATACTGATAACGATCAGTTAGATAAGACCTGAGCCAGGAGAGGGCCATTCCCTTAACTCCCACAACATTTTCTAGTCTATCCAGAAGAATGGAATGATCAATGGTATCAAATGCTGCACTAAGGTCAAGCAACACAAGTAGCGAGACACAGCCCTGATCAGTAATCAACCCTACTAGAGATGAAGGCATGTATAAGTTTTTCCAGATCATTTTTTGACATAAGTCCTCTTAGTTTGGAAATGTTTTTTAGGTGATTAAATGCCGTTTTAGTGATTGCTTTCATATGCCTCTCAAAGTTTAGCTCGCTGTCAATGAAAACACCAAGATTTTTAACCATTTCTTTTGTTTTAATCCCCTTTGTGTCAAGAATAGTGGTAATCCTGAGTCTTTCATCTTTTTTTCCAAATAGAATTACTTCTGTTTTATCTGTGTCCAGCTGAAGAAAATTTTGTGACATCCAGTTGTTGATTTGATCGATACACTGGTAGAGACATTCAAGGGGGACATAATCATTAGGTGATAGAGCAAGATAAATCTGGGTATCATCTGCATAGCAGTGATATAAAATTGAATTGTTCTTGATAATTTGCCCAAGTGGGAGCATATAAAGGTTGAATAGTAATGGTCCAAGAATCGACCCCTGGGGGACACCACAGGTCAAGGACATTGACGCTGAGGTACAATTTCCCATGGTAACAAAGAAGCTTCTATCTTTTAAGTATGATTTTAATCAATTGATAACTTTACCAGTCAACCCAACCCAATGTTCAAGTCGATATAGCAGTATGTTGTGATCAACAGTATCAAAAGCTGCACTGAGGTCCAGTAATACCAGGACCGATGTTTTGCCTGCATCAGTATTAAGACGTATGTCATTTATAACTTTAATCAGCGCTGTTTCAGTGCTATGATTGGCACGAAATCCTGATTGAAAGTTATCAAAAGAGCTGTTTGATATCAAGAAGGCAGTTAATTGATTGAAGACAATTTTTTCAAGGATTTTCCCAATGAATGGCAGATTTGATATTGGCCTGTAGTTATTTAATACTGAAGCATTCAGATTATTCTTTTTAAGTAGGGGCTTTACAACGGCTTTTTTCAAGGACACAGGAACAATGCCAGTCTCTAGGGATGTATTTATGATTTGAAGCACATCTGTAATTATAAGATGTAGAACAGACTTAAAGTTGGTGGGCAGAATGTCCAATTCAGATGTTGAGGAACTGAGATTTTGTACAGTTTTTTCAAGAGTCTCATAATCAATTAAACAAAATTCTGACATTGTGTTGAAGTTATCTGTCTGTGTCACTGGTGATTGCAGTTTTTCAATTATTTGCAACTGAGACATATTATGAGCAATATTCTGTCGTATTTTATCAATTTTACCTTTAAAGAAGGATGCAAACTCATTGCATTTATTAACTGAGAGAAGTTCAGGTGCTAATTGTGGTGGGGGATTTGTTAGCTTCTCTACTGTTAAAAATAGCACACGGGCATTGTTCATATTCCTGTTGATGATGTTGGAGAAGAAAGACTGTCTTGCTTTATGAATTTCATAATTATATTTACAAAGCATCTCTTTATGGATTTGATAATGGATGTGAAGTTTAGTTTTGCGCCATTTTCTTGCAGTCTTTCTACATTCTCTTTTTAATAGTTTAACAGCTGGGTATTGCTTCCATGGTGCTTTCTGCTTATCATTGACTCTTTTGATTTTGAATGGAGCAGTATCATCCATAATTTGGGTCATATTTAAATTAAAAATTTCCAGTAAATCATCTACAGAGTCTGACATTTTAGCTGTAGTTTTCTTCGGACAACAGCAACAGATGCCGGACATCTCCGCTTGGCTTCAGTATATGAACAGCCAATCAGCAGGTCCCGTATGTGTTTATGATTTTAATGTTACGATTTACAACCAATGGGAGACACCCTTTGTCAGCTGTCCACCAATCACAGGTTCCTGGCCACAATGGTGGTATGTTGATACATATTTAGAAAATAAAAATTATATCATTACGAAATATATGAAACCATCAAAAACAATTTAAAAAATGTTTATATATATATATATATATATATATATATATATATATATATATATATATATATATATAGGGCGGCACGAGTGGTTAGCGCTGTTGCCTCACAGCAAGAAGGTCTGGATTCGAGCCCCATGGCCGACGAGGGCCTTTCTGTGCGGAGTTTGCATGTTCTCCCCGTGTCCGCGTGGGTTTCCCCCACAGTCCAAAGACATGCAGGTTAGGTTAACTGGTGACTCTAAATTGACCGTAGGTGTGAGTGTGAATGGTTGTCTGTGTCTATGTGTCAGCCCTGTGATGTCCTGGCGACTTGTCCAGGGTGTACCCCGCCTTTCGCCCGTAGTCAGCTGGGATAGGCTCCAGCTTGCCTGTGACCCTGTAGAACAGGATAAAGCAGCTAGAGATAATGAGATGAGATGAGACATACACACACACACACACACACACACACAGGTTAGAGGTAAGAAAGATCATTCAGTGATATTGTTCATTATTAACTCCAGTTGTGATATAAATGTTCCAAGTTTAACACCTGCCCACTTCAACCATGCTGCTAGCACACGATGCCCTTGACCCTCGTCACCCTTAGCCAATTGGTATAATTATGTCATTAGTGGACCCCTCTGAGCTGAGCTTTTCCAGTACACTCGAACACACGAGTACTTCGATGAATTATAACCCAAAACAAGGAAATTCGAATGATTTCCTCAAAATATTTTTTATACTTTTATATATTGTGTTGATGTATAAAAGTACAAAAAATATACTCTAACTCCATTTTCCGCATACCCAATTAACCAATATGACGATGTGTTTTGATCTAAACGGAAAGCCTCAGAGTCAAGGTCAGTACCTCACCAAAAGTAGTAACTTAAAATCACTATGCCATATAAAAATTTAGTTATAAATCTGCGATTTTGTTTTTTAAAATGAAAGCTGAAAGTTAGGTATAGAATTTGTTTCTTACAGAATATGTTACAATGGTAGCTGGTCTTGTATGAATTTCTGAGCTATAAAATGAGTTGTGGTCTATTTTTTACCGTAGCGTGTTATTTGTGTGTGGGGAAGGACACACATTAACAATTTGCATGTATAGAATGGAATTTTCCACTCCAACAGTTAGAAGTTGATAATGCTTCCATTTGCAGCCTTTCTGTTACGCGAATGATCTGTTCGGACGTTATCACTGAAAAGGTGAGTTTTGACAGTTTTATTTTGTTTTAGTCTTGCAGTATAAGGCAATAGAATGTTTGTTTTTCATCTTACTTTCATATTTCGTCATGTTTGCGTATTTTTGGCCAATATTTTGCAACCATGGTCAATTTAGATCGAACTTCTGATAGAATCTACAGCCAGTCATTTTGCCCCGCCCCCGCCTTGCACTCCGACTGGTGTGGTAGTGATGTCCCATTGCTTGCGCGCCGCAGCAGAGACCCACGCGAACTTCAGCTGGTACAGTCGCTGTTCTTTGACCACCGCCGTTATTCTCATCTTTCCGGTGTGCTCTTGATTTTTCCATTGTGTCCTATTGTCCTATTTCGCCATATCAAATACCCAAAATGTATCATCTCATCTCATTATCTCTCGCCACTTTATCCTGTTCTACAGGGTCACAGGCAAGCTGGAGCCTATCCCAGATGACTACGGGCGAAAGGCAGGGTACACCCTGGACAAGTCACCAGGTCATCACAGGGCTGACACATAGACACAGACAACCATTCACACTCACATTCACACCTACGGTCAATTTAGAGTCACCAGTTAACCTAACCTGCATGTCTTTGGACTGTAGGGGAAACCGGAGCACCCGGAGGAAACCCATGCGGACACGGGGAGAACATGCAAACTCCGCACAAAAAGGCCCTCGCCGGCCACGGGGCTCGAACCCGGACCTTCTTGCTGTGAGGCGACAGTGCTAACCACTACACCACCGTGCCGCCTAGTTATTTTATAGGTAAATCAATTTTACAAAAGCATTTGAATTGTAATCAAAAAAATGTTGCCAGGAGGCCAGATAAAGCAGCATACTATCTTTATTCTTATTAAACATGACAAAAGAAACATTGAGTGTTGGGTAAATTAGAAAATTTATTTTTTGACCATAATGTCCCAAGTGGGGGCGGCATGGTGGTGTAGTGGTCAGCGCTGTTGCCTCACAGCAAGAAGGTCCGGGTTTGCGTCCCATGGCCGGCGAGGGCCTTTCTGTGCGGAGTTTGCATGTTCTCCCCGTGTCCGCATGGGTTTCCTCCGGGTGCTCCGGTTTCCCCCACAGTCCAAAGACATGCAGGTTATGTTAACTGGTGACTCTAAATTGACCGTAGGTGTGAGTGTGAATGGTTGTCTGTGTCTATGTGTCAGCCCTGTGATGACCTGGAGACTTATCCAGGGTGTACCCCGCCTTTCGCCCGTAGTCAGCTGGGATAGGCTCCAGCTTGCCTGTGACCCTGTAGAACAGGATAAAGCGGCTAGAGATAATGAGATGAGATGAGACACACACACACACACACACAGGTTAGAGGTAAGAAAGATTATTCAGTGATATTGTTTATTATTAACTCCAGTTGTGATATAAATGTTCCAAGTTTAACACCTGCTCACGTCAACCGCGCTGCTAGCACACGATGTCCTTGACCCTCATTACCCTTAGCCATTTGGTATAATTGCATAATTACGTGGACCCCTCTGAGCTGAGCTTTTCCAGTACGCTCAAACACACGTACTTCGATGAATTATAACCCAAAACAAGGAAATTTGAATTATTTACTCAAAATATTTTTGTACTTTTATATATTGTGTTGATGTATAAAAGTACAAAAAATATATATTATATTGTGTTGATGAATCCAGCCACTGGGGGTGCATAAGCGTACTCTTGGTGCCGGTCCCAAGCCCGGATAAATTGGAGAGGGTTGCGTCAGGAAGGGCATCCGGCATAAAACTGTGCCAAATCTAACATGTGGAATGAAAAGAGAAATACCATACTGGATCGGTCAGGGCCCGGGTTAACAATGACCGCCTCTGGTACTGTTGGTCAACAGGGTGCCAGTGGAAAGTGTGTTACTGTTGCGCCAAAATGGAGAAGGAGAGAGGGTGGAGGCATGTTAGGAGTGAGCATGAAAGATGGAAGGGAAGGAGCTTAGAATTGAGGGTAGGAACACTGAATGTGGGAACATTGACTGGCAGAGCGAGAGAGTTAGCAGGTATGATGGAAAGAAGGAAGTTGGACATTTTGTGTGTGCAGGAGAAGAGGTGGAAAGGAAGCAAGGCCAAGAACATTGGAGATGGATGCAAGTTGTTTTATTATGGAGTGGATGGAAAGAGAAATGGTGTTGGGATTGTTTTGGGGGAGAGTTGGTCAACAGTGTGATTGATGTGAAGAGGGTGTCAGATAGAGGTGATAGGCATGAAGTTGGAGATTCAAGGAGTGGTAATCAATGTTGTTTGTGCATACGCCCCACAGGTTGGATGTGAGAATGAAGAGAGAGTCTTTCTGGGAAAAGATGGATGAAGTGGTAGAAAGTATACCGAGGGAGGAGCGCGTGCTGATAGGAGCAGATTTCAACGGACATGTTGGCGAAGGAAACAGAGGAGATGAGGACGTGATGGGCAGATATGGTGTAAGAGAGAGAAATGTGGAAGGGCAAATAGTGGTCGATTTCTCAAAGAGTATGAATTTGGCAATAATCAATACATACTTCGAGAAGAAAGAGCAGCACAGGGTGACGTTTAAGAGTGGAGGAAGATCTACACAGGTGGACTACATACTCTGTAGAAGGGGTAACCTGAAGGAGATTGGAGACTGTAAAGTGATGGCAGGGGAGAGTGTAGCTAGACAACATCAAGTGGTCGTGTGCAGGATGAGCTTGAAAGTGAAAAAGAGGAAGCGTGAAATAGTGGAGCCAAAGATTAAGTGGTGGAAACGGAAGGCCAGAGAAAGCTACATTGTGTGTTTGTAGACCTGGAGAAGGCATACGATAGAGTGCTGAGAGATGAGTAATGGTATTGTATGAGAAAGAGTTGAGTGAATGGGAAGTATATTAGAGTGGTGCAAGACATGTAGGAGAACAGTGAAACAGCAGTGAGGTGTGCAGTTGGAACGACTGAATGGTTCAAGGTGAAGGTGGGACTCCATCAAGGATCTACTTTGAGTCCTTTTTTTGTTTGCCATAGTGATGGATAGCTTGACAGACAAAGTGAGGCAAGAGTCACCATGGAACATGATGTTTGCAGATGATATTGTGATATGTGGTGGAAGTAGAAAGGAGGTTGAGTTGGGTTTGGAGAGATGGAGGTATGTATTGGAACGAAGAGGAATAAAGGTGAACAGGAGCAAAACAGAATACATGTGCATCAATGAGAATGGGGATGAGAGTGTAGTGAAGATGCAAGGAGCAGACGTAAAGAAAGTTGGTGAATTCAAGTACCTGGGGTCAACTGTGCAGGAAAATGGGGGCTGCGATAGTGAGGTGAGAAAGAGAGTGCAGGCAGGGTGGAGCAGTTGGAGAAGGATTTCGGGAGTCATTTGTGATAGGAAAGTCCCAGCAAAAGTGAAAGGTAAGATGTATAAGAGAGTAGTGAGACCAGCTGTGATGTATGGATTGGAGACCGTACCCTTAACAAAGAGACAGGAGGAAAAGTTGGAGGTGGCAGAGTTGAGGATGTTAAGGTTTGCGATGGGAGTGACAAGGTTGGACAGGATAAAGAACAAGTACATCAGAGGGACAGCACATGGGAATTAAGCTAAGAGAGATGAGACTGAGATGGTATGGTCACATCCTGAGAAGAGATGCAGAGCATGTGGGAAGGAGAATGTTGAGGATGGAGGTGCCAAAAGCTAAAGAGGAGATACATGGATGTGGTGAGAGAGGACATGAAAGTGGCAGGTGTGGTAGAGAAGGATGCAGAAGACAGGAAGCAATGGAGATGAAAGATCCGCTGTGGCGACCCCTAATCAGGAGCAGCCAAAAGAAGAAGAAGAATATATATTGTGTTGATGAATAAAACTTTTTAATGCATTTCCTGCAAAACGAGATGAGCTACTTTAGACTGGCTCCCTGCTCTCTTAGCGCCTGTGTTGCTTAGGTTGCCAGCACTAACTTTTGTCGTCCAATTGGATGATTACCATTAAAGTTTTACTCATCCTTGCACAGACTTTAGTCATCTGGGACAATCGGACATGAGGTTTTTCGAGCATTGACCCTGGTATAACAATTACACTACAGTTTAAAACAGACCACTTGAAAATTAGAACATAAATGGCATCAAACAAAACTGGTAGTATTCAAACTGGCATGGAAGGAGAGCCTCCTGAAGTATAGAAAAGCTCTTAGTGCTGCTGGATCAACATATCTCTCCACCCTAATAGAGGATAACAAAAATAATCCTAGATTTTTATTTAATACTGTAGCAAAATTAACTAGGAAAAAGACCACTATAGACACATGCACACCTGCAATATGTAGTCGCAACGACTTCATGAATTTTTCAGTGACAAAATTGAAAATATCTGACAATTTCAAGCTACTAATTTAAGGTCAGACAATTTAAGTAACCCTGTAGTTAACAATATAACTGTATCAGGTCAGCAATTAGAATGTTTTACTCCCCTTAGAGAGATCAAACTAATTTCATTAATCACCACATTAAAATCTTCAACTTGTGTACTAGATCCCTTACTTACACGACTCTTCAAACAGATAATATCAGAAGCAATTGAACCTCTTTCTAAAAATAATAAATTCTTCCCTTAGGATTGGCTATATACCCAAATACTTTAAACTAGCAGTTATCAAACCCTTGATTAAAAAACCTGACCTCAACCCCTGTCAGTTGTCCAATTATAGGCAAATATCAAATCTCCCCTTTATCTCCAAGATCCTAGAAAAAGCCGTGGCACAGCAGTTATGCTCATATTTACATAGGAATAACATCCATGTATCAGTCAGGATTTAGACCTCATCATAGCACAAAGACAGCACTGGTTAAAGTAGTAAACAACCTACTGTTGGCATCTGATCAGGGCTGTGTCTCCCTGCTTGTATTGCTTGACCATAGTGCAGCCTTTGACACCATTGATCATTCCATTCTCTTGGATAGACTAGAAAATGTTATGGGAGTTATGGGAATGGCTCTCTCCTGGCTCAGGTCTTATTTAACTGATTGCTATCAGTTTGTTGATGTAAATGGTGATTTTTCTAGACATACTGAGGTGTAGGTGCAGTTGGTAATTAAGTGATCAATCTCATTAAATCAGTCTCGTTAAATATTAAATCAGTCTCATTAAATACCATTAAATCAGTCTCATTAATAACAAATTACCAAACAGCTAAATTATGGTATATTCCAAATTATTATGATCACTTACCATATTACACAACTCATATGCACCTGGGAATTCTTTGAGGTTGGGTACTTCAAAAATATTGGTACAACAATAAACACAGTTTCAATAATTAATTGAATTTATTATAACAAAGATGAAAATGAATAATGTCAGCAGATATACATATAAGCAAGCATAAACGGTGTTGTGTGTGTGTGTGTATGAAAGTGATGTGTGAGAGTGATTAGAATCTTATCTGAGGTGTGTGCTTGTGTTATCTGAGGTGTGGGGGGTCGTGACCACATGTTTCCAAGTAGAACAAAAGAGTTAGCTTTGGTTGCTAGCTAAGATGCGTTTGTGTCCATGTGGTGGAAACAAAAGAATTAGCTCTGGTAGCTAACTCCACGTGTGTGTGTGTGTGTGTGTGTGTGTGTGTGTGTGTGTGTGTGTGTGAGTGTGAGTCCACGTGGTGGAGGCCTTGTGGCCTAGGCAAAGACTAGTGTTGTGTTGCTAGCTAAGCTAGCTTATAACACTACTAAATCCACTGAAATCTTGATGAGGTCAAAATATGTGTAATAATGAAATTAAAGAGTTAGAAAGGAAAAGAGGAAAGCATGCAACAGCCTATCTATTAAACAAACGACTGAGAGAACATAGAGCAATTATGGAACACAAAATCAGTGTGCACACTTAAACAGTTCCTGAGTTTAAATTCACACTACTTCATAAGCTAATTCCTAAGACTAGTCTTTTTGCCCCAAAATTGCCAGTCTTACTTCAGTATCTTGCTTATAGCAAGATTATGGAGATATGTTCCGAGACTTTTGGAGTTTCACCGTTGTGAAGGCCTCCGTGAGGCACAGAGAATTTCTTGGTCCGACGCGTGGTCGCTCGTGATGAAAAGAAAGTCTCTGATCAAAATGTGCACAGTTGTTTTTTTTTTTTTTAATTAGAAGGAATCCGGTCACTTCTAACTTTAACTGCTTCGGGCGGCAGTTCGTAACGTTACTATAATACGAATAAAAACCGGTTATAACTCAATCTGAGTTTAAAATCGTGCAATTCTAGAGTCTACCGTGGCCAAAGGTAAACAAAAACCATGTTGAAATGTTTTTCTCAGGAGAAAAGACATCTTTATCTTGGGTGCTCGGAGGAGCAGATCTCTTTGTGTCCATGTGATGAACTCGCGAGGCACCGAAAGAGGAAGTATGGCGGATTTCCGGGTTACTTATGGCTTCCTGGAGGATGTGACGTTGGTGATCCCACCCAGGCGTGACGTAGGTCAACGCGGAAGTTGACTGGTGGGAAATGTAGTTTCTTAAAGAGACAGGCTGTTGTAGTTCTTAGATGGACTGTGTTACCTACATTCCCCCTTTTGGTCTCAGGGGTATGACGGAGTCATAGCACTGAGAGCACAGTCCTGTACAGTCCACGTGTCCATAGTCCTTGAGGTAGCCTTGCTCTGTACAGTCCATGATGTCCTGTGAAAACTGTGTAAACTCATGACTTCCAGTAAGACAGTTGGAGGCAGAGGCATTTGGGCATATAATCAGGCTATAGGCATTTTGGGCATATAATCACTCTAGGTCAAAATCACATCTATAGAAAAACATTTAAACATTAATGCTACATATATACTTCATTTCCTACGCATAAAACAAGAGAAGAGAAGGAATGAAGGAAGAAAATAAGTATTAGTGTTTGGGTTGGTAAACCTAATCTTCTGGAGAGGTATTGGGTTGGTGAATGTGACTGGGAATGTCAGTGTACACTTATGGGTGAGTGAGGCGTACAAGCTAGGTGGACAGGATGGGCCTAACTGTCGTCCCCCCCTTTGGAGTGAGGACTGTTCAAAAGGCTTGACTTGATTGTTATGGAAATCGATATGAGGGCATTTGATTAGGCCTGGATGTTCTAATGAGATATGCAACGGGGGACAGTTTTCCTACGATCGAAAGGTCCCGACCAGTGTGGTAGGAACTTTTTTCTTTTTTTTTTTTAAACTCCTACTGGTTTGGTAAAGTTAAAATATAGGACTTTGTCGCCTATTTGATATTCGTGATGGGAGGCTTTTCGGTCGTAGTAGACCTTTTGTCCTTTTACGCTCATTTCTATTTTCTTTTGGGCTCTTTTGTCTGTTGAGGGGTCTGACCTCTCTTGTAACAGTCCTTTAATTTCAGCCAACTGGGCTTTCAAAGAGTCCAGCTCTGAGCGGAACTCACCAGGTTGGTCTGAGTCACTGTGTCGGTCATCTCTACCCCTACATTTAGTGCTACGGTCGGAATGCTCCTGCCATCTCTGGCCAGAGCGGGGATGACGATCTTGCTGCCAACTGCCTTGTTCCCTATGACCCTTTTCATGTGATGGGCGGTTGCCATAGTCACTGTGGACTTGCCTTTGTTCCCTCCTGGCCTTACCTTGCCGATTCTTTTGCTCACCCTGGTGATGGCTTGGCAAGGGGTGGTTTGGACCCGGATTTCTCCAGGGGGGGTCCCCCTTTTGGAGCTTCGCCTCCTTCTAAGGCTAGCGGGGGCCCGTCTGCACTCTGGAGACTAAGGACTCTGGGTTCATCATTGTTTCTGTCTGTGGTTTTGACAATGGTCTCCCAGGTCATTTGGGTTAGTTGCCTAATTTCCCTCATTGAGTAGAAACCCTGTTGACACATCAGTGCGACTTGAGTCCGCACGCTTGGGTGGAGGTTGTGTAAGAAGAGGGATTTGAAGCCTCTATCTTCTTCCAAGCCTGGTGCGCTACTAACCTGGAAATAGGCAGTACGTAGCCGTCTATAATATTCATGAGGCGCCTCAGACCGTTTTTGTTTGATTTGTAATGCACACAATGTCGCGGAGGTTTCGTCCGTGTACGGCACATATTCTTCCCTCATGTAGTTGCAAAGTTTCGAATAACTGTCGCGAACGTTTGGGGGTAGTGTGTCTAAAAAGGCACGAACGCTGCTACTGGAGGTTTTCCAGATCAGCTTAAGTTTCTCTCGCGTTGTGGCTTTCGGCAGGTCCATCAGACATCAGTCTATTTCTTGTAAATAGTCATTTACGTTGGTTCTTTTATTGTCGGGATCGAATCGCTCAATATCTTTGGCAAGTAGGTCAATTTGCCGTATGCGGAGGGCTTGGTGCACGTCCTTGTGCGGCCTCCTTCGTTCTCCTGAGTACTCACTATCTGAGCTACTCTGGAGTTGCTCCCGTTCCGCATGAGAGTCGTAGCCTGATTCATCCGAAGATGGATCAGGGATACTGTAGCACACTGACCTGGGTATGCTAGGGTTCTGGGCTCAGGATGAGCACAGTATGGCTCCACCCTGGCTAAACGACGAAGTCATGTAGCGAGTTGATGGAGTTTGGCGGGGTGTCTGGTCCTCAACCAGGCAATCTACGGTGTCCAGTTCGGACGCCTCTTCCCCCTCTGAGCTTCGGCGCATTGTTGGGGGTCTTTCACGCCCCTCCTGCCCTTCTTGGGGGGTCTGCTCCTCGGCAGCCCTCTTGGCAGCCTTTTCGGCTTTCTCTAGCTGTTTGGTGCAATTATCAAGGGAAGTTTTCAAGAGCTCACGCTCCCTATATAAATCATTATTATCGGCTGCCAGCTCAGAGTTGTTGGTGGTCAGCCTTTCAACCTCTCTGCGGAGGTGTCTGATTTCTGAATCAGTATCTCGGAAGTATGACAGGAATAGCTTACCTAGTGCCTCTTGGACACCAATGGCTGTTCTTTTTGGATCTCTCATATGTTTGTTCGAGCTATCTATGTTATTTTGGCATTCACTCTTACTCGTGTTCCTACTGTTTGCTTTTTCAGAGGCAGAGCAGTGAATGAGGTCTGTGATGACCTCAAGGAGAGACACGTCTTGAGCATTGTCTTCAACTTCTGAGACACGAGGGGATGCCACTTTGCTTAGGTTGGATATTGGATAATTTTTTAATTAATTTTTATTAATTAATGTTAACTATGCAATCAATTAATTAATAATGTTTGTTTTGAAATGCTATCTCTTATCCTAAGTTTGTTAGGTTGAGCTGGGAATTGAACCTGGGTCGCTGGCATAGTAACCCAGCAAACACCCACTAGGCTAAGGAGAAAGATGACGCAAGTGCAGAGGAGTGAGATCAAAGCTAAGGTTCAATAAAGTTTATTTGCCAAAGCTCAGAAGTCCAGAAAAAATCCACAGCTTGAGATAAAACAAAAATCCACAAAGGTAAAATTTTGGCCAGACAGGAAAATCCAAACACACAGGAGATACCAGAAAAAACACCCAAAAGTTCCAGGAGTCCAAAAATCCAAAACCAAGGAAGAGAAAGCAAAATCCAAATGCTCAGAGGATACAAAAAATGGCAAAGTTCCAAGTTAACAAAAATAGTCCCTAAAGAGCAGTATTCCAAAAACAAAAGTCAACAGGCAGAGGTACACAGTACAAAGAGTGACTCACCATCAAACAGAACAAAGACTCAATGACTAGAAGCACAAAATGGGGTAGTATAAATACCCAAAGTAATTGAACACATGACCAGGACATAATTGGCAATTAAGAATAGGTGGGGCACAAGGCACATGACATAAAAACAAAGAAGCACATGGCTGTCAAAATAAACACAAACCACCTAGCTGTCAAAACAAACATGACAAGACAAAGATATAATAGCGGCCTCTAGAGGCCAAGATATTCACAAGGCCTAACAGGACCCCCCCCCCCCAAGGAGCATTTCCTGATATTCCCAGGGCGATCAGGATGGGCCAAATGGAAGTCCCGACAAAGTTCTTTGTCCAAAACGTCCTGAGCGGGGACCCAACAGCGCTCCTCAGGCCCATAGCCCTCCCAGTCAACTAGGTACTGGAGACCGCCACGGACCAGGCGGGAGTCCAGCAGGCGGTGCACAGTTAACACAGTCTGCCCACGGAGGATGCGGGGAGGCGGGGGATTCCTAGGGGCAGGGGCATGAGGGGACGACAGTACGGGCCGCAACAGGGACACGTGGAATGTGGGATTGATTCTCAGAGACCGGGGCAACTGGAGCCGGTAGGCAACAGGGTTCACCCTGCGCACTACCTTGAAGGGGCCAACATAACGAGGGGAAAGTTTGTGGTTCTCCACCCATAGAGGAAGGTCTTTGGCAGACAACCAAACCCGCTGCTCAGGGCAAAAACTGAGGGCAGGCCGTCTATGGCGGTTGGCCTGAGTCTGGTTGGCCCTGGAAGTATGGACGAGAGTCCTCCGGACCTGGTTCCGGGTCTTACGACACCGTCTCAGGAAATGATTGACCGAGGGCACCCCAGCATCCTCCTCCTGTTCAGGAAACAAAGGTGGCTGGAACCTGAATTGGCATTGGAATGGAGACAACCTGGTGGCCGATGACTGAAGGGTGTTATGGGCGTACTCCGCCCATGGCAACCAGGTGCTCCACGACATCGGGTTGTCCATCGCCAGGCCTCACAGAGTGGTTTCCAGGTCCTGGTTGAGCCTCTCAGTCTGGCCATTAGACTGGGGATGGAACCCAGAGGAGAGGCTGGCAGTGGTCCCGATCAGCTTGCAGAATGCCCGCCACACTCGGGAGGAGAACTGGGGCCCTCGGTCGGAGACGATGTCCTGTGGGAGTCCGAAGACTCGGAAGATATGGGTGAACATTAGTTTGGCAATCTCAAGGGCAGAAGGGAGCTTGCATAAAGGTATGACACGACAGGCCTTTGAGAACCTGTCGACTATAACTAGAATGACAGTATTACCTTGTGAATCTGGAAGGCCCGTGATGAAGTCGACCGCCACATGACACCAGGGACGCCGAGGAATGGGCAGAGGATGCAGGAGACCCTAGGGATGCTGCCATGGGTTCTTGCTTCTGGTGCACACTTCACAGGACAGGACAAATGACCTCACTTATTTCTCCATTCCTGGCCACCAGAAGCATCTCTTCAAGAAATCCAGGGTCCTCCAAGCTCCCGGGTGAGCAGTGAGAGGGGATGAATGACCCCACTGGAGAACCTTGGCTTGGGCTTGACATGGAACGTACAAGAGACCAGGTGGCCCCATCCCAGTACCGGGGTCCTGGCGTTGAGCTTGTCGGACAGCCTCCTCAACACTCCAGCGGACAGGGGCCACAATCCGGGACACAGGGATAATAGGCCCAACTTCACTCTCCCTGTTAGTGGAAGAGGACTGTCTGGAAAGAGCGTCAGGTTTGGTGTTCTTCGAGCCGGGGTGGTACAACAGGGTGAAATCGAACCGACTGAAGAACAAGGCCCACCTAGCCTGTCGTGGATTAAGTCTCTTGGCTTGCTGGAGGTACTCCAGGTTTTTGTGGTCCGTCCAAACCAGTAATGGATGTTGAGCTCCCTCCAGCCAGTGCCTCCACTCCTCAAGGGCCAATTTGACAGCAAGCAGTTCTCGATCACCCACATCATAACGGGACTCCGCAGGACTCAGATGGTGGGAGAAGTATGCACAGGGGTGCAACCTTCCATCTGAGAATTGAGAGAGGACAGCGCCGACGCCACTGTCCGAAGCGTCCACCTCGACAATGAAGGGTTGCAATGTGTCAGGGAGGACCAGAATGGGTGCAGTACAGAAGCAGTGCTTGAGGTCCTTGAAAGCCTTCTCTGCCTGAGGAGACCAGACAAAAGACCCCCCTGTCCTTTTGGTGAGGTCAGATATGGGCGCTGCTACCGAACTAAAGTTTCTGACAAACTTGCGGTAGGAGTTAGCAAATCCTAAAAACCGCTGAACTTCTTTCACGGACTTGGGAGTGGGCCAGTCCCGGACGGCCAGGGTCTTGGCTGGATCCATCTGAAGTTGTCCTGTCCATACAATAAAGCCCAGAAAGGAGACCTCTGGGACATGAAATTCACATTTCTGGGCTTTCACAACAGATTGTTTTTTAGCAGCCTCTGAAGAACCTGATGGACATGGTGGTGGTGCTCAGGCAAGGTCTTAGAGAATATTAAGATGTCATCGAGGTAAACAAAAGCATATTTGTTGATCATATCCCTCAGGACGTCATTGATAAGGGCCTGAAAGACTGCTGGTGCGTTAGTAAGTCCAAAGGGTATCACTTGGTACTCATAGTGTCCTGATGGGGTGTTAAAGGCAGTCTTCCATTCGTCTCCCTGTTGGATATGGATGAGGTGGTATGCATTCTGTAAATCCAACTTAGTGAAGACTGTAGCGCCTTGGAGCAGGTCGAATGCGGTAGACATCAGTGGAAGGGGATAGCGGTTGCGCACTGTGATCTTATTCAGGCCCCTGTAGTCAATACACAGTCGCAATCCCCCATCCTTCTTGCTGACAAAGAAGAAGTCTGCACCAGCAGGTGAGGTGGAGGGGCAGATGAATCCCGATGCCAGGGCATCCTTGATGTATTCATCCATGGCCTTGCGTTCTGGCTGAGAAAGGGAAAACAGCCTGCCCCGAGGAGGGGTAGCACCAGGGAGCAAGTCTATGGCACAGTCATAGGCACGGTGAGGAGGAAGAGTGGTGGCCCTACTCTTGCTGAAAACTTCCCTCAAATCCCAGTACTCTGTGGGAACTTGAGATAACTCTGTGAGGTCAGGGGGCTCGATAGGAGACACAGGAGAACTAGAGAGCAGACAAGAGGCATGGCATGTAGGGCCCCATTCCACAACCTGGCTTGTTGCCCAGTTTATGCAAGGGTTGTGGCGGGTGAGCCAAGGAAAGCCTAGAATCACTGGGAACTCTGGTGAATGAATCAGGTGCAGGGATATTTCTTCTCTGTGACCTTGAGACTGGAGAAGAACTGGAGAAGTTACTTGGGTGACTCTACCATCACCTAAAGCTTGGCCATCCAGCACAGACACAGACAACGGAGCTTCAAGGGGTACAGTAGGGACATTGATTCTTTGGGCAAAGTGAACATCCATAAAATTTCCAGTAGCCCTGGAGTCTAACAATGCTTGGCAAGAGTGGACGGACTCACCCCAGGAGATGGAGACAGGGACATAGACTCCTTGGCCAGGAAGTTTGGGAGAGAGGGTAGTCCCCATCACAACCCTCCCTCGGCTGGACAGGATGATCCTTTTCCCCAAGAGCTCAGGACATGACGCTCGGAAATGGCCAGGCTTGCCACAGTAGATGCAGCACTTGTCCCTCCTCCTGCGCTCCCTCTCAGATGCGGAGAGACGAGTACGGCCAACTTGCATGGGCTCCGGACAAACTCTGGAGGAGGTGGGCGGACTCCAGGTTGAAGCAGTGAGGTAAGGGAAGCTCAGGTCTTGGCTATGCTCTCTAATCCTGTTATCAAGGCAAATGTCATGTGAGATCAGAGCTTCAAAGTCACTTGGGCAACCTATCGAGGCCAGACTGTCTTTGATGGAGTCCGACAGGCCATGGTGGAAAGCTGAAACCAGGGCAGTCTCATTCCATCCACTGACTGCTGCGAGCGTCTGGAACGAGGTGGCGTAGTCTGCGACACTTCCTCCCTGCCGGATGGACATGAGCTTCCTGGCTGTATCTTTACTGAGGTCCGACTGATCGAAAACACGAAGTATCTCCTCCGTAAACATCTTGAAATCGGAACACTCGGGTCCCTGTCTCTGCCAGATGGCTGTTGCCCAAGCTCGTGCCTTATCAGCTAACAATGTTATTACATATGCAATCTTGCTGCGGTCAGTAGTGTAGGTGGTAGGCTGGAGCTCGAAGGTGAGTTGACACTGGGTGAGGAACTCCCGGCACTCACCGTGCTTGCCATCATACCTCTGTGGTGCAGGAAGGCGGGGTTCATAAGGTGAAGGAGGGAGCATGGCAGGAGGCACTGGAGCTGGAACAGATGGTGGAGCAGGAGCAGAGGGAGGATCAGGGGATGGGGGCAGAGGAGTCAGCCGTGCAAAGGCATTCCCAATTTGCTGAAGCAGCACATCGTGGCAAGCAAGGGTCTCTTGTTGGCTTACGAGTGCTTGTCCATGAGTATCCATGGTGGCTCCACAGCATGTTAAAGTGGCCATTATCTTCTGAAATACTGTTGGGTGGACAGCTGAAGAAGCCTCTGCTGAGTCAATCATGACTGAGTCTTTTCTGTTAGGTTGAGCTGGGAATTGAACCTGGGTTGCTGGCGTAGTAACCCAGCAAACACCCACTAGCCTAAGGAGAGGGATGACTCAAGTACAGAGGAGTGAGATCAAAGCTAAGGTTCAATAAAGTTTATTTGCCAAAGCTCAGAAGTCCAGAAAAAATCCACAGCTTGAGATAAAACAAAAATCCACAAAGGTAAAATTTTGGCCAGACAGGAAAATCCAAACACACAGGAGATACCAGAAAAAACACCCAAAAGTTCCAGGAGTCCAAAAATCCAAAACCAAGGAAGAGAAAGCAAAATCCAAACGCTCAGAGGATACAAAAAAATGGCAAAGTTCCAAGTTAACAAAAATGGTCCCTAAAGAGCAGTATTCCAAAAAACAAAAGTCAACAGGCAGAGGTACACAGTACAAAGAGTGACTCACCATCAAACAGAACAAAGACTCAATGACTAGAAACACAAAATGGGGTAGTATAAATACCCAAAGTAATTGAACACATGACCAGGACATAATTGGCAATTAAGAATAGGTGGGGCACAAGGCACATGACATAAAAACAAAGAAGCACATGGCTGTCAAAATAAACACAAACCACCTAGCTGTCAAAACAAACATGACAAGACAAAGATATAATAGCGGCCTCTAGAGGCCAAGATATTCACAAGGCCTAACAAGTTATGAATAGTTTATTAGTATTTTGTGATATGGTTATCACGCTACTGTTAACCGTTTAACACACCTGTGGATATATCTTGGCAACTGCTGAATCAAACTGATAGTTTATCTGTTGTTGCAACAATATTCAAGAAGTCAACACCAATCTCCTCACATGGGGCACCAATTTAATTGTAGGTGCAGTGGGTAATTAAGTGATCAATTTCATTAAATCAGTCTCGTTAAATATTAAATCAGTCTCATTAAATACCATTAAATCAGTCTCATTAATAATAAATTACCAAACAGCTAAATTATGATATATTCCAAATTATTATGATCACTTACCGTATTACACAACTCATATGCACCTGGGAATTCTTTGAGGTTGGGTACTTCAAAAATATTGGTACAACAATAAACACACAGTTTCAATAATTAATTGAATTTATTATAACAAAGATGAAAATGAATAATGTCAGCAGATATACATATAAGCAAGCATAAACAGTGTTGTGTGGTGTGTGTGTGTGTGTGTATGAGAGTGATTGGAATCTTATCTGAGGTGTGTGTGTTTGTGTGTGTGTGTGTGTTATCTGAGGTGTGGGGGGTCGTGACCATGTGTTTCCAAGTAGAACAAAAGAGTTAGCTTTGGTTGCTAGCTAAGATGTGTTTGTGTCCACGTGGTGGAAACAAAAGAATTAGCTCTGGTAGCTAACTCCACGTGTGTGTGTGTGTGTGTGTGTGTGTGAGTGAATGTGAGTCCACGTGGTGGAGGCCTTGTGGCCTAGGCAAAGACTAGCGTTGTGTTGCTAGCTAAGCTAGCTTATAACACTACTAAATCCACTGAAATCTTGATGAGGTCAAAATATGTGTAATAATGAAATTAAAGTGTTAGAAAGGAAAAGAGGAAAGCATGCAACAGCCTATCTATTAAACAAATGACTGAGAGAACATAGAGCAATTATGGAACACAAAATCAGTGTGCATACTTAAACAGTTCCTGCGTTTAAATTCACACTACTTCATAAGCTAATTCCTAAGACTAGTCTTTTTGCCCAAAAATTGCCAGTCTTACTTCAGTATCTTGCTTATAGCAAGATTATGGAGATATGTTCCGAGACTTTTGGAGTTTCACCGTTGTGAAGGCCTCCGTGAGGCGCAGAGAATTTCTTGGTCCGACGCGTGGTCGCTTGTGATGAAAAGAAGTCTCTGATCAAAATGTGCACAGTTTTTTTTTTTTTTAATTAGAAGGAATCCGGTCGCTTCTAACTTTAATTAACTGCTTCGGGCAGCAGTTCGTAACGTTACTATAATACGAATAAAAACCGGTTATAACTCAATCTGAGTTGAAAATTGCACGATTCTAGAGTCTACCATGGCCAAAGGTAAACAAAAACCGTGTTGAAACATTTTTCTCGGGAGAAAAGACGTCTTTATCTTGGGTGCTCGGAGGAGCAGATCTCTTTGTGTTGATGTGATGAACTCGTGAGGCGCTGAAAGAGGAAGTATGGCAGATTTCCGGGTTACTTATGGCTTCCTGGAGGATGTGACGCTGGTGATCCCACCCAGGCGTGATGTAGGTCAACGCAGAAGTTGGCTGGTGTGAAATGTAGTTTCTTAAAGAGACGGGCTATTGTAGTTCTTAGACGGACTGTGTTACCTACAGAGGTAAAGTTGGGTATTCCACAAGGTTCTGTCTTAGGCCCACTGCTTTTTTCTTTGTATATGTTACCTCTGGGTGATGATATTCATAGGCATGAGATTAGTTTCCACTGTTATGCTAATGACACACAGTTGTATGTTTCTGCAAAGCCAGATGAGAGACACCAGCTTCATAAAATTGAGGAATGTGTAAAGGACATTAGACACTGGATGCTTATTAACTTCCTTCTGCTTAACTCTGACAAGACAGAAGTACTTGTAGACCACATGCAGCTAGAAGTAGGTTTTCTGATTACATAGTAACTCTGGATGGCCTTTCTCTTTCTTCATGTGCAGCAGTAAAATACCTAGGTATGATCATTGACTCCAGTCTTTCGTTTGGAACTCATATCGATAACGTTACCCGGATAGCTTTCTTTCATTGCAGAAGTATTGCTAAGATAAGAAATATAATGCAGAAAAACTAGTTCATGCTTTTGTTACTGCTCAGTTAGATTATTGTAATGTCTTACTGTCTGGATGTTCCAAATAAGTACATAAACAAGCTCCAGTGAGTTCAAAATGCAGCAGCATGAGTCCTTACTCAAACTAGAAGATATGACCACATCACCCCATCTGATCCACATTGCATTGGCTCCCAATCAAATTTCATATTGATTATAAAATACTACTAAACAAGCTCCAGTGAGTTTTTCCCACGTGTTAGTGTCTCTGTCGGCTCTCACAGCAGTGAATCCCCACAGGTCCACGTTGGCATCTGGTACAAGGTGTGTTAGCCATGTCTCCATAAAGATAAATAAGCTGCTCTCCCGATAAATCCACTGGTTGTTCAGTGCGGATAGCTCATCAACTTTATTCGGCAGCAAGTTCACATTCCCCATGATAATGGAGGGAATGGATGGTTTGTAGTGCTGCCGGTTGTCTGCTAGCCTAGGAGTCAATGATCACTTCAAGATAGTCTGGGCACTGTGTGAGATGGCTGCCTCTCCAGTAGCTCTGTAGTTTTTAACTCTTTAAACCTCTTTTTTTCCACCTTTTTTTTTTTTTACTTTTTTGCTCTTCTTACGAAGACATAGTGTGTTTTACTTATATCACATGGATATTTTTAACTTTAACACGCAACCAGGAGCCAGTTTTCTCACTTATTTGAGAGAGGAGCTGCTGGCCCTGAAAACAATGGGACGAGCCGGGATACGACACCCCATCTCAGCCGAGTTGAGGAGGAAACCCAGGGGCTGCAAAGCTGGAGCTAAGCTAAAGGCTAGGCTAGCGGACAACCAGCAGTGCTACAAACCATCCATTCCCTCTGTTATCATGGGGAATGTGAACTTGCTGCCGAATAAAGTCGATGAGCTATCTGCACTGAACAACCAGCGGATTTATCGGGAGAACAGCTTATTTATCTTTATGGAGACATGGCTAACACACCTTGTACCGGATGCTAACATGGACCTGTGGGGATTCACTGCTGTGAGAGCTGACAGAGACACTAACATGTGGGAAAAGCAAAGGTGGGGGACTCATCATTTATTTTAACAACTGCTGGTATAACCCAGGACATATCTCCGTAAAGACAGTTTTATGTTGCCCAGACTTGGAGCTGCTAGCCATTAGCCTGCAGCCATATTATCTGCCGAGGGAGTTCAGTCACGTGATCACCACCTGTGTTTACATCCCTCCGAGAGCAGATGCAGCCACTGCATGTGAGAAGATTCACTCTGTCACAGCAAGGCTGCAGACACAGCACCCTGAGGCATTTATCATCATTTCTGGGGACTTTAATCATGCTACTTTGGACTCTACTTTGGCTGCTTTTTACCAGGTTGTGGATTGTCCAACAAGAAACAACAGGACAATTGACTTGCTGTATGCTAATGTGAGGGATGCATACAAAGTCACACCCCTCCCCCCACTAGGGAAGTCTGACCACAACCTGGTTCATCTACAACCGAAGTACACCCCCCTGGTTCAAAGGCAGCCTGCAACAACTAGCTCCATCAGGAGGTGGTCCCCTGAAATGGAAGATGCCCTCAGAGACTGCTATGACATCACGGACTGGGATGTGCTGCTTAGCCCACATTGTGAGGACATAGAGGGGCTGATGCACTGTCTGACGGATTACCTCAACTTCTGTGCAGACGTGGTCTCCCCCGCTAAGACTGTACGGTGTTACCCTAATAACAAGCCATGGGTAACACAGGAAGTCAAAGCTGTCCTCAACAGGAAGAAGGCTGCCTTCAGGAGCAGGGATAGGGAGGCAATGAAAGCAGCACAGCAGGAGGTGAAACGCTGCATGAGGGAAGCTAAAGACAGCTACAGGAGAAAGGTGGAGCAGAAGCTGAAGGAGAACAGCATGAGGAAGGTCTGGGAAGGTGTGAAAACCATCACAGGCCACAATACAAAGACCAGAGTCATTGAGGGGACAGTGGAGAGGGTGAATGAGTTGAATGACTTCTTCAACCGATTCAACCAGCCCACATTCCCCCCACCCTCCCCCTCACTGCAGCCATCTCTCCTTCTTCCCTCAACACACCTCCCCCCAGTCATCACAGCAGCCCCCTTCCCCACCTCAACACAGACTCCTCCATGCATTACTGAAGACCAGGTCAGAGGTCAACTGGGGAAGCGTCACCCCAGGAAAGCAGCAGGCCCGGACAAGGTGTGTCCCCGACTACTGAAGACCTGCACTGCTGAACTGGGTGAACCACTCCAACGCATCTTCAACCTCAGCCTGCAGCTGGGGAGAGTGCCCACCCTCTGGAAGACATCATGCATTATTCCAGTTCCCAAAAAGAATCGGCCCAGCGAGCTGAACGACTTCCGACCAGTGGCACTCACTTCACATCTAATGAAGACGTTGGAGTGGCTCTTCCTCAGCCTCCTCAGACCCCAGGTACAACATACCCAGGACTGTCTGCAGTTTGCGTACCGGGCAGGTGTTGGTGTGGAAGACGCCATCCTCTACCTGCTACACCGAGCCCACTCGCATCTGGATAAGGGAAATGGCACAGTGAGGATCCTCTTCTTGGACTTCTCGAGTGCCTTCAACACCATCCAGCCCCTACAGCTTCAGGACAAACTGAACAGGATGTGAGTGGACCCCTGCCTGGTCACCTGGATCTCCAGCTACCTCACTGACAGGCCGCAGTATGTCAGGCTGAAGGATATCACATCTGATACTGTGATTAGCAGCACCGGACCACCCCAGGGCACGGTGCTGGCCCCGCTTCTCTTCACCCTGTACACCGTGGACTTCTGCTACAACTTGGAGTTGTGTCACATTCAGAAGTTCGCCAATGATGCAGCCATCGTTGGGTGTATCAGTGACGACAGAGAGGAGTATAGGAGCCTGGTGAGGGACTTTGCTGTGTGGTGCAACAGGAACCATCTGCAGCTCAACACCTCGAAGACCAAGGAGCTGGTCATTGACTTTGGGAGGTCCAGACCAAGGTCACGACCAGTTCTGATCGAGGGAGTCAAGGTGGAGGCTGTGGATTCCTACAAGTACCTTGGGCTGTGGCTGGACTGCAAGCTGGACTGGACTTGCAACACCAATCACTTATACAGGAAGGGACAGAGCAGGCTATACTTCCTTAGGAGGCTGCAGTCCTTTAACATCTGCAGGAAACTCCTGTGGATGTTCTATCAGTCTGTGGTCACCAGTGTCCTGTTTTACACCGTGGTGTGCTGGGGGGCAGCACATCCAAGAAGGACATATCCAGGCTGGACAAACTGATCAGGTGTGCTGGCTCTGTGGTCGGCATGAAGCTGGACTCTCTGGTGATGGTGGCAGAGAAGAGATCTATGGACAAACTATTGAACATCATGGACGATGCCAGTCACCCTCTGCACACCATCATCAGCAACCAGAGGAGCCTGTTCAGTGACAGAATGCTCCTTCCCAAGTGCAGGACAAACAGACTCAAACTCCTTTGTCCCTCATGCCATCAGACTGTACAACTCCTCTCTGGGGGGGGAGGGGTAACAGGAGGACAGAGGATGGGAAGGAGCAGTAGCCTAGCCTAACAATAAACAGTACCGGACAATGTGCAATATAATGGGCAATATAAAGTGCAATATCTCTCCTGCTGCCCCCCCTTTCCCCCTTTTCCCCCCTCCTCTCTCTCCCCCTTCTTCTCTTCCCCATATCTTATTCTTTTTATATTTATATATGTAAATACTTAATTTAATTTATCTAGAAGTTTTTCTCTATTTCTTTTCTCTGTTTATCTGTAATGATGCTGCTGGAATCTTAATTTCCCTGAGGGAACCCTCCCAAAGGGATCTGATCTGATCTGATCTGATCTAATCTAATCTAATCTAATGACTTTTACGGCACTGAACGGTCTTGCACCACAGTACCTGAGCGAAATTTTGGTCCTTTATGACCTGCCATACCTACTTGGATGAAAAGGTGCAGGGTATCTGCTGGTACATTGTATAGTGAAGACTACATCAGGGGGCAGAACCTTTTCTTACAAAACCCCACATTTATGGAACAGCCTTCCAAGTAGTATTCGGGACTCAGACATAGTTTCAGTGTTTAAGTCTAGACTGAAAACATATCTTTTTAGTCAAGCCTTTTGTTAATATAGCTTTTTATTAGATAAAGGACTAGACCTGGAGGGTCCTTGGGCATAGAGTGTTTTGGTAAACTGGGATGGATAGACGCATGCACGCACGCACGCACTCGCTCGCTCGCTCACTCGGGTTTGTTGATGTTGTCGTGGCAGGCTGCTTTATGTCCCAGGGCTCCCTCATGACTGTGTTACCTTCTGGCTCTCCCCTTTTAGTTATGCTGTCATAGTTAGTCTTGCTGGAGTCCCTGTTTACACTCAGTGAAAATGTATACTGTTCTTACTCATTAGGTGACATTGGGCATACCTAACAACCTGTGTTCTCCCCCACCATCTCTTCCCTCTGTCTGTCCCTCTCTGTTGAGTTACATGTTGATCCTGAGACACCAGTGGTGCTGATGTCTTCTGCTGTCTGTACGTGCCTGATCCATCCTGATGCCCTACATCTGGCTGGAGTCTCATCACATCACTCCTGTAGAGGATGGCTCCCTATGGACAGTCGAAAGTCGCACTTGGAAGATGGCTCTGGATACTTACAGTAATGCATTTATGGCCAAGGACTACCGTTTACTTGCTAACTTTAGGACTGCAGTTGTCATGAACAGTTTTGCATTCAAGTTTCCATCAATGAACAGTTTATAACTTAAACAAAACAAACTTCATGTTAAAACTATCATGATTTTCCTGGTTACAGTAGCATGCAAAAGTTTGGGCACCCTTACTGAAAATGTCTGTTACTGTGAATAGTTAAGTAAGCAGAAGATGAACTGATCACCAAAAGGCGTAAAGATAAAGATGAGACATTTCTTTTCAGCATTTTCTATACAATTTGTGTATTATTTTTGTTTTGTACAATTGGAGAGTGAAAAAAGAAAAGGAACACCATGCGAAAGTTTGGGCACCCCAATACATTTGAGTTCTCAGGTAACTTTTACCAAGGTTCCAGACCGTAATTAGCTTATTGAGCTGTGGCTTGTTCAAATTCTTTGTTAGGAAAGGTCAGATGATGCAGATTTCAAAGCTGTATAAATTCTCCGACTCCTCAAACTTGTCCCTAAAATCAACAGCCATGGGTTTCTCTAAGCAACTCCCTCGCATTCTGAATAATAAAATAATTGATGCTCACAAAGCAGAAGAAGGCTACAAGAACGTAGCACAGTGTTTTAAGGTAGCTGTTTCCTCAGATTGTAATGTTATTAAGAAATAGCAGTTAACAGAAACAGTGGAGATTAAGGTGAGGTCTGGAAGATGAAGAAAACTTTCTGAAAGAACTGCTCGTTGGATTGCTAGAAAGGCAAATAAAAAACCCTGTTTGACTGCAAAAGACCTTCAGAAAAATTTAGCAGACCCTGGAGTGGTGGTGCACTGTTCTACTATGCAGCGTCACCTGAACAAATATGACCTTCATGGGAGAGTCATCAGAAGAAAACCTTTCCTGTGTTCTAGCCACAAAATTCAGTGTCTGAAGTTTGCAAATGAACATCTAAATAAGCCTGATGCATTTTGGAAACAAGTCCTGTGGACTGATGAAATCAAAATAGAACTTTTTGGCCACAATGTGCAAAGGTATGTTTGGAGAAAAAAGGGTGCCAAATTCCAGGAAAAGAACACCTCTCCAACTCTGAAGCATGGGTGTGAATCGATCATGCTTTGGGGTTGTGTTGCAGCCACTGGCACAGGGCACATTTCATTGGTTGAGGGAAGCATGGATTCAAATAAATACCAGCAAATTCTGGAAGCAAACATCACACCAACTGTAAAAAAGTTGAAGTTAAAAAGAGGATGGGTCCTACAATAAGACAATGATCCAAAACACACCTCAAAATCTACAATGGAATACCTCAAGAGGCACAAGCTGAAGGTTTTGCCCTGGCCCTCACAGTCCCCTGACCTAAACATCATTGAAAATCTGTGGATAGATCTCAAAAGAGCAGTGCATGCAAGACAGCCCAGGAAACTTGTAGAACTGGAAGCCTTTTGCAAAGATGAATGTGTGAAAATCCCCCAGGTAAGAACTGAAAGATTATTAGCTGGCTACAAAAAGTGTTTACAAGCTGTGATACTTGCCAAAGGGGGTGTTACTAGGTACTAACTATGCAGGGCACCCAAACTTTTACTTCGGGCCCTTTTCCTTTTTTGTCATTTTGAAAATGTAAAAGATGAAAATTAAAAATTGTTTTTGCTTAAAATATAAAGGTAATGAGTCATCTTTAAGTTTATGCCTGTTGGAGATCATTCCATCTTCAACTTGCTTAACTGTTCACAGTAACAGCAATTTTGACTAGGGGTGCCCAAACTTTTGCATACCACTGTACATAGTTATACTTTTTGACTATATAGGACACCACTATAGAAGCAAATTATTTATAATCATGCTATCTGTTATCACCCAAATGAGGTTGGGTTCCCTTATGTGTCTGGTTCCTCTCAAGGTTTCTTCCTCATGTCCAGTGGTGGCTCCAGAGATTTTTCCTTAGGATGGCAAAGGAGGGACATAGGTTCCAGGAGGGGTGCATAGGTTGTCAATGCAGCAGTTTATGCAAATCGTAGAAATCATTTTTACTTGCGTTCAAGAAAGACTCACAATCAAGTCATGTCAAATATGTATTGAGCTATTGTACCATCAAGGAAAATGGATTCAACCATCTAAACCATCTTTTCTGAAAGTATATTCCCAAGCAATGAATGGAACTATTCTGCCCTAGCAATGTATCAAAAAATAGACAGATAGCGAATGGTTTAGATTGTGGATCTTTACTGAAGACTTCAAACTTATACAGATGTGTTCATCCTCGATTTCCGTAAAACTAAAAGAAACAAAAGCTTCTATGCTAGCGAAGCAAGACTAGCATGCTAGTCTAGTTGCTGACCGACCAATATTAAAAATATTGATAATAAAGATAGCTGGGCTAAAAGAATAATTGAGTACCAAAATGCATTTAACATAGAAAGGACAAGACTGTGTTCAATCAGGTGAAAACAATTTGACCAACCTCTTTGCTCCAGCACGTTGCCTCATCAGAAGTCGAGCATTCAGAATAAATCATAACAGAAGAACATCTCTCTCTGGGTGAAACCATTTCAAAATTCTGGGGGTGGGGTGGGGTGTGAAATAATGTAAATAACGGTAGGTAGAGATGAGATGAGGGCTTAGTATCTCTGTAGATAGATAATTGAATTTCAAAAATGTGTTTTAATAAATAATTCTTTTTAAAATAGGGGGGCAACTGTGGTGGCAAGACATATTTTTACAGTGGCAACTGCCACCTTTTGCCACTCCTTAAAACCGCGCCTGCTCATGTCATTTGAGGGAGTCTTTCCTTGTCACCATCACCACAGGCTTGCTCATTGGGGATAAATTAGAGACAACATTAGCTCATCTTTAAAGTCTTTAATTTTCTGTAAAGCTGCTTTACAGCTTTATACATTATACAAATAAACTTGACTTGATAGTCAAGTTTAAACAAATAAAAGCATTATACAAATAAACTTGACTTGACAGTCACCTGGAAGAAATGTTTGAGTAGGCTTTTCTGCAGGCAGAGGGAGAGACACAGAGACATCACCGAGTATGCTGTTCAAGTTTTCAATCAAAGCTTAAATAATTTCTGACAATCACGTCCAGATTACCTGTAAATGAAACACCAGGGTTACTTTTGGTCCAAGGGGTTGGGAATGGTCAGTCCATAATTACTTCAAAAGGAGACAATTTGGATCTTGAATTGGGAATTATTCTAATTTCACAAAAAGGATTGACAGCAGAAGGTCAAGTTGGTCTCAGTAGCCTGAGTCTGTCGAAAAGCTATGTCTAGTCTGTCATGAGACAAAGAAAAATGAGAACATTGAATAAATGGATGATTCAGAAACCTATGGGCAAGATTTGCCTTCTCTAGCACCCCACTTAGCAACCTGATCTGCCAAGCGGTTCCCACTGGCCTCAGATGAGTCAGTAGATTCATGACCTTTGGTTTTGATGATGTACAATTGATTAGGGTAGGGAACATGTTTCTAAAAGATCCATGGCAAGAGAGGCATGTGATATTGGTTTACCATCAGTGGCCTTAAAGATTGTATTTTAATTTTAGGAGAAGTTTAAAAAAAAAGGCAGAAAAGATTCCAACTTCAAATTCCTTACCAAGTCTTGAGACTTGTAGCTCACCTCCTCAATGGTCATGTTATTGAGGGGACCTGCAGTGGAAATTCTCAAAACATGAGCATTTTCATGAAGCAAGTTATTCAAAACAATTGTTATAAAAAGCATAGTGAAATGCCTACCATCCGAAGTGTGCTTGTTCCATGCGGTTTTGAGGTTGTTTAACACCTGTTACTTGTGAGACATCAGAAGCAGATTGATATTTATTCTTAATAGTTCAAATATTACACCTCGTGCTGAATAAACCTCAGATATTTTAACACAGTGGAGCTGAAGGAGGCAATGAAAAACACAAAACACCTGCACACATACATTTACAGATTTAGTTAACTTTACACTTTTTGAGTTACTCTTTTCTCTGTCAGTGTTATCAACCTTTTTCTTACAAGCTTGGTCATGGTAGCTTATTATTTACCATCAAACTAAGGCTTGCCAAATACTTCTCATCAAAAGTACTGAGGATAAGTTGACTCTCCATCCAAATTATCAATGAAAGGTTGCACAAAATAGCCGAAGCCCTTGTCATCTCATCTCATCTCATTATCTCTAACCGCTTTATCCTGTTCTACAGGGTCGCAGGCAAGCTGGAGCCTATCCCAGCTGACTATGGGCGAAAGGCGGGGTACACCCTGGACAAGTCGCCAGGTCATCACAGGGCTGACACAGAGACACAGACAACCATTCACACTCACATTCACACCTATGATCAATTTAGAGTCACCAGTTAACCTAACCTGCATGTCTTTGGACTGTGGGGGAAACCGGAGCACCCAGAGGAAACCCACGCGGACACAGGGAGAAAATGCAAACTCCACACAGAAAGGCCCTTGCTGGCCATGGGGCTCGAACCCGGACCTTCTTGCTGTGAGGCGACAGCGCTAACCACTACACCACCGTGCCGCCCTGCCCCTCCCTTGTCATACATGAATTAATTTGGAGTCCTATATTCATTCTTAGACTGACCACTTCCACCCATTTTGACACACACAAAACAACAAACACAAAACACAAAGTGTCAGTCCTGCGAGCTGTGGTGCGTGCACCTGAAGGTGCGCCTCGGGCTCCGCGTGTGCCGAGTGGACTCCAGCATGTGCGCTGTGAACAAGGCGCACCTGAACTCAATTTGAGAACATTTGGTTCACCTAATTAAGGACTGCGCTGATACAAGTGCAGTGCGAAGTATTATGCTACATTAAGTATGCATTACTGAGCCTTTCTTCCCGTGTTCTTGTCCTGGTTTCTTGATTCTCGTACCTGTCTCTCGTTAGTGTTCTCGCCTAGCCTTTGATGTTCTGTTTGCGCCTCGACTGACCCTTTGCCTGTTTTCATGTCTCTGATCTAGCCTGCAGATTTGGACTGTTTATCTGTGAATATATCTGTATAGTCTTGCACCTTGTATATATCTGCACTCTTGTATATATCTCCACCTCCCTTGTGTACCTGACAGAATACTTTGCCATACAATGGTTGTAGCAGAAGAGTTCCAGTACGCGATCCCGCGCTGTTTCCGGGTTTCCCTGTCTCTGCCTCTCACCTCGTATTTTTGTCTGAAGTCTGACTGGAGTCCCCTGGCAATTTACTATGGAATACAGTGGTGCTTAAAAGTTTGTGAACCCTTTAGAATTTTCTATATTTCTGCATAAATATGACCTAAAACATCAGATGTTCACGCAAGTCCTAAAAGTAGAAAAAGAGAACCCAATTAAACAAATAAGACAAAAATATTACACTTGGTCATTTATTTATTGAGGAAAATGATCCAGTATTGCATATCTGTGAGTGGCAAAAGTATGTGAACCTCTAGGATTAGCAGTTAATTTGAAGGTGAAATTAGAGTCAGGTGTTTTCAATCAATGGGATGACAATCAGGTGTGAGTGGGCACCCTGTTTTATTTAAAGAACCAGGATCTATCAAAGTCTGATCTTCACAACACATGTTTATGGAAGTGTATCATGGCATGAACAAAGGAGATTTTTGAGGACCTCAGAAAAAGCGTTGTTGATGCTCATCGGGCTGGAAAAGGTTACAAAACCATCTCTAAAGAGTTTGGACTCCACCAATCCACAGTCAGACAGATTGTGTACAAATGGAGGAAGTTCAAGACCATTGTTACCCTCCCTAGGAGTGGTCGACCAACAAAGATCACTCCAAGAGCAAGGCGTGTAATAGTCAGGGAGGTCACAAAGCACCCCAGGGTAACTTCTAAGCAACTGAAGGCCTCTCTCACATTGGCTAATGTTAATGTTCATGAGTCCACCATCAGGAGAACACTGAACAACAATGGTGTGCATGGCAGAGCTGCAAGGAGAAAGCCACTGCTCTCCAAAAAGAACATTGCTGCTCATCTGCAGTTTGCTAAAGATCACGTGGACAAGCCAGAAGGCTATTGGAAAAATGTTTTGTGGACGGATGAGACCAAATTAGAACTTTTTGGTTTAAATGAGAAGCATTATGTTTGGAGAAAGGAAAACACTGCATTCCAGCATAATAACGTTATCCCATCTGTGAAACATGGTGGTGGTAGTATTATGGTTTGGGCCTGTTTTGCTGCATCTGGGCCAGGACACTTTGCCATCATTGATGGAACAATAAATTCTGAATTATACCAGCGAATTCTCAAGGAAAATGTCAGGACATCTGTCCATGAACTGAATCTCAAGAGAAGGTGGGTCATGCAGCAAGACAACAACCCTAAGCACACAAGTTGTTCTACCAAAGAATGGTTAAAGAAGAATAAAGTTCATGTTTTGGAATGGCCAAGTCAAAGTCCTGGCCTTAATCCAATCGAAATGTTGTGAAAGGACCTGAAGCGAGCAGTTCATGTGAGGAAACCCACCAACATCCCAGAGCTGTAGCTGTTCTGTACAGAGGAATGGGCTAAAATTCCTCCAAGCTGGTGTGCAGGACTGATCAAAAGTTACTGGAAACATTTGATTGCAGTTATTGCTGCACAAGAGGGTCACACCAGATACTGAAAGCAAAGGTTCACATACTTTTGCCACTCACAGATATGTAATATTGGATCATTTTCCTCAATAAATCAATGACCAAGTATAATATTTTTGCCTCATTTGTTTAACTGGGTTCTCTTTATCTACTTTTAGGATTTGTGAGAAAATCTGATGTTTTAGGTCATATTTATGCAGAAATATAGAAAATTCTAAAAGGTTCACAAACTCTCAAGCACCACTGTATATCACCCTATGGGATTCAGTCTACAGTGTGATCTCTTCTATGAGAACCTCCAAGAGCCCAAGCCACCTGAACCCATCTGGGTAAGCTTCGTACTAACATTCATTGCTGGACGAGCATGCAGATGGGTGGACTACCTGATTCGGGTTGAACACCCATGCTTTCGAAACTCACAGACTTTCTTTGCCATGCTCAACTTTATTTTTCGAGTCATTAGAAAAGGAGGAACCCCAAGAAAATTTTGGGGGAGGTGCAATCATGCCAGTGGTTGACTCAGCAGAGGAGGTCATCACTCTAGAGCGCCTCCTAAAGGCAACCACTCCAGTCACCGACTCAGCTGAGGAGATCGTCGCTCCAGAGCTCCCTGCAGTGGCCGACTCAGCTGAGGAGGTTGTCGCTCCTGAGCTCCCCCCAGTGGCTGATATAGAGACAGCAGAGGAGGCTGTTGTTCCTGAGCCCCTTTTGGAGGCTGTCTCTTTTGAGCTAGTGTCTCCGTCAGAACCAGCACCTGAATTAATGCCTGAACCCGTGTCTGTATCAGAATCCATGCCTGAACCTGTGCCAGCATCTGTTCCTGTTCCCGTGCCAGAACCAGTGTCTGCCCCAGAGGCGGAGCCAGAGCCTGCGTCAGGGCCCGTGTCTGCCCCAGCACCGGAGCCTGCGTCGGGGCCCACTCCAGCACCGGAGCCTGCATCGGCACCTGCGCCAGCTTCAGTGCCAGTGCCAGAGTTAAGGTCAGAACCTGAGCCTGTTCCTGAACCGATGTCAAAGGACATCGGAATGACCGGGTTGACAAGACATCTACATCGTCCCATTGCCAGGTCCTAACCCGGACCAAAGCAGTGCGCTGACAGAGCTCGAGCCTGTACCAAAGCCAAGTCCAGAATTCAAAAGAGAGCCAAGTCCACAGTCCGACCCAAGTCCAGAACTCCAGTCATCTCCTGAGCTCGAGCCCAGCCCTACTTCCAAGCCAGTTCCAGAACTCCAGCCTGAGTCATCTCCTGAGCTGGAGCCACAGTTGTCACCAGAGCTCGAGTCTAGCCCAGAGCCTAAGCCAGATCCAGAGTCCAAGCCTGAGTCATCTCTGGAGCTCAAGTCCAGCCATACATCCAATCCAGTTCCAGAACTCCAGCCTGAGTTGTCTCCAGAGCTTGAGTCCAGGCCTGTGCCCAAGCCAGATCCAGAGCCCAAGCCTGAGTCATTTCCTGAGCTGAAGCCAGAGTCATCGCTGAAGCTCAACTCATCTGTAGAGCTCAAATCCAGCCCGGAGCTTGAGGCCACCTTCAGTCCTGGATCTGAGCCTAGTCCAAATCCAAGTCAGGTCTGGAGTCTGAGCATGATCCCAGCCCAGATTCCATACCATACTAGCCAATCGAAACAGTTTTTACAAGGACACCCACATCCGCTTGTTCTGACCCACTGGAGGTAGCGTCACAGTGCTGTTAGGCAATCAGAGGTAACATGTTTACATGTCACGAATATTAATGAGTAAGAGCTGAAATCCTGTCGTTCTCCCGCCACCCACTCCTCCACCAAACTAGAACAGCCTGAAACAGGAGAACCACAGCATTTTTTTTCACCAAAACCAGCTCACAGGGCATTCATTCATACTAGAGACCACCGCACAATTAATGAAAAAATGATGCAAGGGGACCTTTAAGGACTACGCTGATACAAGTGCGGTGCGAAGTATTATGCTACATTAAGTATGCATTACCGAGCCTTCCTTCCTGTGTTCTTGTTGTCCTGGTTTCTTGATTCTCGTGCCTGTCTCTCATCAGTGTTCTTGCCTAGCCTTTGATGTTCTGTTTGCGCCTCGACCAATCCTTTGCCTGTTTTCACGTCTCTGATGTAGCCTGCCGATTTGGACTGTTTATCTGTGTATATATCTGTATAGTCTTGCACCTTGTATATATCTGCACTCTTGTTATTAAACTGAACACTTCTGCACATACATCCGCTTCCCTCACATACCTGACACAAAGGAGGAGAATTTCCTCATTGGAGTGAGGTAAAATTTCAACAAATTATAATACTGGGAAATAATTCTCAGCTTAGACTGCATAAACTTCTCAATCTGTCTCTGGGTGCACCATTGAGACCATATCCATACAGTATATGGCAGCTTTATAATTGTCAGTAAACCTGCTGAGAACATCCAAACTACAAACATGGACACTCTGAACTACAATCCCCAGGAACCACAGCACCCTCTGTCACCAGACTGTTGATTACAGCTGCCACTCATCTCTCTAATTATCTCTCTCCCTACTTAAGCCACTCTCTCTCATGCAACTCCTGTGCAAAGTATCATTCTGTTTCATCCAGTTCATACCAAGCCTTGTACTTTTTGTCTGCCTCTCGAATTTCTGACCTTTGCTTGCCCTATTTTGTTTACACTCTTTGTCTCACCTCTACTACATTGTTTACTGATTGCCCAACCCTCACTAGTTTCCTGACCTCGCTTCCTGTCTCTCATCGTGGCTTCTTCTCCAGTCTGCACCCTGCTTTCCTCTGCACATACATCTGTAAGTACCTGCACTCTGACAGGATACTTTGCTGACCATGGATGTAGCAGAAGAGGTGAAGCAGACTGCTCTGAACGCTCAGGGATGCTTACTAGGAGAACATCAACAGATGCTAGCAGACCTCAATGCCCAAATGATGCAACTAGCAACCGTGATGTCGCAGGCCCTCCTACCGCACCCCGAGTCCATTCCTAGCCCCGCGCTACAGCTCCCTACACCAGAGAAATTCGCCAGAGATGCTCTCGACTGTAAAGGTTTTTTACTTCAATGCTCCATGTATTTGGCTACCATAACAAACCTTTCTGATTAACACAAGATCGCTAAGTTCCTTTCCTTTCTCATGGGTAAAGCACGCCGCTGGGCAAGTGCCATGTGGAACAAGGACAGTGAGCAGATGACATCTTATGAGCAGTTCCTCTCTCTGTTTAAGAGTGTTCAACCATGAACCTGAAGGGATTGAAGTAGGTGAAAGTTCATTCATTTAAAGTTCCAGTGTTATTAAAGTTGACATCCTACAAACACATCCTTTCTGCTTTTATTGATTCAGGGACAGAGGGGAACTTTACCAGCCACACTATCGTACAAAAGTTCAACCTGCCAACAACCCCTCTGCAAAGCGCACTCAGCATTAGGACCACTGACGGAGGACCCATACCACACCAATTCATATCCAAGTGGGAGTCCTACATTCAGAGCATATCTCCCTTTATGTCACCACTACTGTAAGTCACAATCTCATTCTCAGTTACCCTTGGCTTCAGCTTCACAAACCCTTGATATATTGGCAGAGCAAAGAAATTCTCCAATGGTCGTCTACTCGCTTTTAGAACTGTATTTCTCGTCACCAAGTCAATCTTTTGTCCACCTCTGTGAAGAGTCCTCAACTAGACTCCATGGATAAGGTTCCTGAATGTTACATGGACCTGCAGGAGGTCTTTAGTAAGAGAGAGGCTTGCGGGCTACCACCACATCGGCCCTATGACTGTGCTATTGACCTACTGCCAGGCATGTCACCACCACGGGGATGTATATATCCCCTGTCCCAGAAGGAACATGTTGCCATGGAGGAGTACATTCAAGAGGCCCTTAAACAAGGATACATCCACCCTTCTAAATCTCCAGCTTCTGCGGGCTTCTTCTTTGTGGAGAAATGAGGTGATGGACTTTGACCATGTATTGATTACAGAGGTTTGAACCAGGTATATGTCAAGTATCCTTATCCCCTTTCTCTTGTTCCTATGGCCTTAGAACAACTCAGATCAGCATAGATCTTTTCAAAACTAGACTTATGCAGTGTGTATAACCTAATCAGGATCAAAAAAGGCAATGAGTGGAAGACCACTTTTACCACTACCGCCGGCCATTTTGAGTACTGGATAATGCCGTATGGCCTTTCTTTGGCACCTAGCATGTTCCAATGTCTAATTAACGATGTACTATGGGACATGCTAGGTAGATATGCCATCGCATACATAGACCACATCCTGATTTACTCCACAGACTAAGGAAGTCACCAGGAGCATGTCAGAGCTGTTCTCAAACACCTGCTAGAGAATCACCTCTATGTCAAAGCAGAGAAATGTGAGTTTCATCAAGTTTGTATCTCCTTAGGATACATTATTAGCACAGATGGACTTGGCATGGACTCATCCAAGGTCTCTGTGGTTAAGTCCTGGTCCACACCCACATCCATAAGGGATCTTCAGCATTTCTTGGGTTTTGCGAACTTCTATCGTCAGTTCATTAGGGGTTTCAGTACGATAGTTGCCCCCTTAACAGCTCTGCTTAAAAAGGGACCTAAGCACCTCCAGTGGAACCCTATGGCCGAAGGAGCATTCCAGCATCTCAAGGAAGCCTTCACCTCTGCTTCAGCCCTCCAGCATCCTGATCCAACCAAACCTTTCACCTTAGAGGTGGATGCATCCGACACTGGAGTAGGGGTGATTTCTGTCTCAACATTTTGGGGAGAAACAGAAACTTCGTCCAGTAGCCTTCTTTTCAAAAAAAACTCTCTTCTGCAGAAAGGAACTACAATGTTGGCAACAGAGAACTGCTCGCCATTAAACTAGTCCTCAAAGAGTGGCAACACTGGCTAGAGGGAGCCATTCACCCATTCGTAATTCTCACTGACCACAAGAACCTTGAATATCTCAAGAAAGCCAAGAGGCTAAATCCTCGCCAGGCCAGGTGGGCACTCTTTTTTATGAGATTCAATTTCGCAATTTCATTTCGCCCCGGTTCCAAGAATACCAAGGCGAATGCATAATCTTGAACCTTTGGTCCTTCTCACCAAAATTCCGCCACCCACTCCATTCTCCCATCCCAATGTTTTGTACAGTCCATCACCTGGGACCTAGACAGAGAGATAATTAGTTCTCAACTGCAAACTCTCCCCACTAACCTCCCACCTGGCCTACTCTATGTGCCTAAGCAGCTTCGAGGCTGACTCATCACATGGGCCCACGCGTCTCCCGCCACTGGACATCCTGGCAGTCAATGTATTCATCAAATGCTGAAGAATAAGTATTGGTGGGAGAACATGCTCACTGAGATTAATCGCATCGTGTTCTATTTGTGCCCAAGCAAAGGTTCCTAGAACCCCTCCTGCCGGCAAACTGTGCCCCCTCCCTATTCCTCTGAAACCCTGGTCACATATAGCCATTGACTTCATCACTGACCTCCCTCCCTCAGAAGGTAACACAACTATTAACCGCTTCTCTAAAGTTCTTAAGCTCATCTCCTTACCTGGCATCCCAACAGCATCCCAAACAGCAGAACTACTCTTCCAACAAGTATTTAGATACTACAGTTTCCCTGAGGATATAGTCAGTGACCAGGGCTCTCAGTTCATTTCATATTTCTGGACCTGCTTCATGGAAAGGTTAGGGGTATCACTGAGTCTTACATCTGGCTACCATCCTCAATCAAATGGTCAGGTTGAGAGAACCAACCAAGAAGTCGGCTGCTTCCTGAAGAAGCATAACCATAGGGACTGGGCACGTTTTCTTCCATGGGCCAAGTATGCACAAAACTCCCTCAGACATTCTGCAACACATTTAACACTGTTTCAGTGCATACTTGGCTATCAACTGCCCTTGTTCCCCTGGGACAATATGCCAAGCCAGGTACAGGCTGTGGAAGACTGGTTTGCATGCAGTCAGATGGTATGGGAGGAGGTGCACCAACATCTGGAGACAATCAATGCTAAGTATAAAGAATATGCGGACAAACACAAAGGAGACAATCCAAACTTTTCCCCGGGGAACAGAGTATAGGTGGCCACAAGAAATCTCAGTGCACCCAACACCTGCAGAAAACTTCAGCCACGTTACAACGGGCCATTCAAGCATTAATGAAGTCTCTTACCACTTAGAACTCCCCCTCACAGCAGGTTATCTCCCACGTTCCATGTCTCCAATTTGAAACCGGCCATCCCGGGCCCTCTTGCGGGAAAACGCACTGGTTCAGGAACGCCCAGAACACTACTTAGAGGGTGAACCCATGTACCAGGTAAACAAGATTCTCGACTCTAGACATAGAAGAGGGCAAGTCAAATACCTGGTAGATTGGGAGGGTTATGGACCTGGAGAACAAAGCTGGGTTTCTGCCAAGGACATTCTAGACCTGCTCCTCAAGCAAGAATTCCATGCTGTACACCCAGACAAACCAGATCCTAGAGGTAGGGGGTGTCCTCGAAAGAATGTAGCTCCCAGAGAGAGCTCCTTGGGGGGTTCAGTAAACCTGCTGAGAACATTGATTACAGCTGCCACTCATCTCCCTAATTGCCTCTCTCCCTACTTAAGCCACTTTCTTATGCAACTCCAGTGCAAAGTATTATTCTGTTTCATCCAGTTCATACCAAGCTTTGTACTTTCTGTCTGCCTCTTGATTTTCTGACCTTTGCTTTCCCTATTTTGTTTATGCTCTTTGTCTCGCCTCTACTACGTTGTTTGCCGATCACCTGACCCTTGCTAGTTTCCTGACCTCGCTTCCTGCCTCTTGTCTTGGCTTCATCTACAGTCTGCACCCTGCTGTCCTCTGCACATACATCCGTAAGTGCCTGCACTCTGACAAGAATATACGTGGTTGAGTAAGACTCAGCAACCTTCTTATTTCCAGAAACACTCAAAGACAAGGATAACTTGGGCAAATCAGACAAATCAAAATATGAGGAATCAAGATCAGACAGATCAAATCAGACAGATCAAATCACAGTCTCTTCCAATTGGCCCTAGGAAACACCATAGGACTATTTATACAATCAACATATTTGTGCGACTGGGATAACCAAAAACTACGATCCAATTGGCCTTAGGAAACACCATAGGACTATTTAGATGATCAATGTATGTGTGTGAGTGGGATAACCAGATTTCAGATCTCCAGATGGATGAAGAGAACCCAATGTGCTTAAAAACAATTCTCTTACCTTCCACGTGGAGATCCCAGACATGAGCCCCCAGAAAACTGTTAGGTTTTGATCTCTCTGTACCAAAGGAGGTTGAATTGAGAAAGTATGATCTAGGAATGCAAACCACTGCCACCTTAGAGATTCTGCCTCACAGATATCTGGGAGCAAACAGTCACTGACACAGACACAGCTGTTCAGAGCTGTTTCTCAGTTTATTGTAGTACAAACATGAGTATTGTAATGGAAATTTCTAATAAACACTTCAGAATGCTTAGCAGTTGTCTTTTCAGTTATTTATTATAGTAGATCATATAAACAGATATACAGATATAAAGAAGACACCACTTCTGATGCCGAGAGTACGCACACTCTGAGTTGTGTTTTAGTGGCTGTTACCTATTATATTCTAAAGGCATTCACTTACTGCTTGCATCTGTACGTGATTGGCTCAAGATTTTCTATGAAGCTTTGTTAAAGCGTACACCTGGCATGCTCTGCTATGTGCAGGAACTCAGACACCCTGCTTATCACCAGCCAAGGCCACAGAAAGGTGATTACAGCATGTGGAAAACATCTCTTCTCAGTACACTAAGCCACTTGAGCTCAACATACAGAAACACAGAGAATAATAATGTTCATCCATTGAATTTCCCTCACATTTCCCTCCTTTTTATCCTACAGGATAATAATTGCTAAAAGAAAGAAATGTACACAATTTCAGTGATAAGAGTTCCCAGAGAGGTTTCGACTTAACACGTCATTGAGTGTACAGGGATAATGCTAAGGCTGTTTTCTAAGACATAGACATCTTAAGTTAATGCTAGCAAGCTATATACATAGATCAGGAAACAATAGAACAGGAAACAACCACAAATGAAAGTGTTTTAAGTTGGGGCTAATTTCATGTCAGCTGTGCTGAGGTCATCAAACTGTGGGTTATAGTCTTCGTGTGGGTTTGGAGGCCAGTCAGGCAAATCGTCTGGGTCTATTTTCACCATCTGGTAACCAATATTTGTCAGCTGCCTCTGAAACATAGACATACAACATTGACAGAAAACAGGGAGCAAACATAGCATCACAATCACTAAACCTAGGACCAGTATGGTGGATAGAATCAGAGTCTTCAATCCACTAAACCAACTGTCTTCGACTCTGTGTCAGCCTGGGTTCCCTGTATCAACCACTACACCAGGGGTGTCCAAACTGATCCATAAAGGGCCGTGTGGCTGCAGGTTTTCATTCCAGCCATGCAGCAGCACACCTGATTTGGCTTATTCAATCAACTGACACACCCACCCTTTAATCAAGGGTGGGTGTGGCTGCAAGTATTTGACTGTGTGAAGACAGTTCAGTTGATTGAATGAGCCAAGTCAGGCGTGCTGCTGCATGGCTGGAATGAAAACCTGCAGCCACACGGCCCTTTATGGATCAGTTTGGCCACCCCTGCACTACACGAATCCTCCTGTGAGCCCCAGCAGGATCAAGATGCTCAGGCCCATGACTGGACCTAGTTTATAATGATTTACCCCCTTCATTTTATGCTAACTAGGTCTCTGAGTTAACCCTTGCCCTTCTTGACGTGTATTGGTGCTCAGAGGGCGGGCATACCCTATCAGCCCTTGTCCCACCTCACCGGGACTTGGAGGAAACTCGAAACCCTAAGACTTATCTATCGGCTAGACACTGAAATACTCTTCCCTATTGAGGGTGCATGCGTGATTGATGTGATACTTGCACTGTTCCATGTAGTGATGCCTTTCTTCCTCACGAGCTTTTGCCAGCGTCTGGGTCACTTAGGCCTTCTTTTCCCTCCTGCTCAGCCGGTTCAGGAACCCTCCTGCAGTGGCTAGTGTGGATCCACGTCACTCTGCCCATGACCTTCACTGCCGTTGGGGTTGCGAGCAGGACCTGGAATGGGCTATTCCACCATGGCTTGTTCCACTTGGTTCGTCGGAAGTCCTTCACCACTATCCAATCCCCTGGTTGTAGATCCCTCAGCAGGTTTGGGAAGTGCTTCTTTTACCTGTTTGTGGATAGATTTCAAAGCAGAGGACAACGTTGCACAGTAATTCAACATTGCATCATCACACAGTGTGGTGTCCGGCAGTATTCCTTGAGCTGGCCCTATCCCCATGTTGGGTACTCGTCCAAGCACAATTTCAAATGGGCTTAACCCATGTTTAGGCCTAGTTTGCATCCTCATTTGTGTGAGTACTACAGGGAGGACCTTTGTCCATCCTAGCCCTGTTTCTGCATAAGCTTTGCTTAGTTTATTTTTAAGTGACCCATTTTCCCCCTCTACTGCTCCCGCACTGGCAGGATGGTAGGCACAATGTTGTTTCAGGTCTATCCCTAGGAATGCTCCTATTTTCTTTAAGACTGCATTAACAAAGGGTGTTCTGTTGTCACTTGAGATTTTGCTAGGTATACCCCACCTAAGAATTATATCTCTCAGGAGTTCTTTGACTACCGCCTCTGAGTCTTGTTTAGCTGTGGGGAATACTTCAAACCATTTTGAAAACATGTCAACTATTACCAGGCAATACCTTTTCCCTTCAATAGGTGTCAGTTCAACGTGCGCAGCTTTCTGATTTACTGTTTTCTTCTCATACTTCCTATGTTTCATGGACTGTAACAGCATTTGCTTATTTAGTAATTTTAATACAGAATTTACTTTGATGAAATTATAATCAGACACTCCAACGCCCCCCCTAAAAAAATCGGATCTGCACGATTCAGCCGTGAAAAAGGCAGCATCCGCCAAAAGATGCGCCGTTTGCATCCCTGAAGTAGGCTACAGGTCTCAATCTATCCCTGTGTTTCTTCAAAAGCACAGAGGTCATAAAACCCTTCTTTTCATCTACAGTTTGAACAAATGGTTTATTGGGGTCAGGCAGTCCCAGAGTGGGTGTGGTCTGCAGGGTGCCTTTTAGGGCCAGGAATGCTTCTTCAGCCTCTGGTGTCCATATGACAGGTGACGAAGTGGTGAGGGATGAACCGTACACGAGCTCTCTCACTGGACTTTCCAGGATGGAATAATTCAGAATGAATGCTCTGCAATAGGAACACATACCCAAAAATGACAAAACTTGTTTCACAGTGATCGGCTTGGGAATTTTTTGAATAGCTGAGACTCTGTCCACAGACAGCGTTTTTCCCTCCCCTGTGATATCATGCCCCAAGAAATGCACCTTCTGTTTTGCAAACTGTAATTTTGTGAGGCTAGCCTTATGACCTTCCTTAGCAAGGTGTCGCAGTAGTGTTATGGTGTCATCTTCACATTGAGCTTTAGTTGGGGCACAAATCATTAAATCGTCAACATACTGCAGCAAAGCTGATCTTGGTGACAAAGTTATCGAAGCGAGGCTGTCTCTGAGGCACTGGCTGTATATGGTTGGGGACTCACAGTAACCCTGGCACAAATGAGTGAAAGTGTATGGACGACCATCATACATAAAGGCAAACCAATACTGGCTGTCTTTATGTAGAGGAATAGAAAAGAACGCATTTGCTAGGTCCACCACTGAAAACCACTTGCTGTCAGTGGACACCTGGCCCAAAATGGTGTATGGGTTAGGGACGTCAGGTGTGCGTGAAACAACCGCAGCATTGACTGCTTGCAGATCTTGGACAAACCTCCACTCATCGGGCTGGAATGGTTTTCTTGCCTTCTTAACTGGGAAAATAGGAGTGCACACTGGAGAGTCCTGGTAAGGGACAATTACATCTGCCTTCAGCAACGAATCAAAGACCAGTTTTATACCTGCGATTGCTTCTGGTTTGAGTGGGTACTGGGTCTGTCTAGGCCTGAAATCTGATTTGGGGGTGATCACCACTGGTTCAGCATTCTTTATTAGGCCCACATCATATTTACCCTTCGCCCAAACGGAATTTGGAACTCCTGCCAATTTGGGGTGCACCTCTGCTGGAGTTATGCCTGTGGAAACAGAGACAAACAGGCCACTATGGCCGGGGTCCCCAGGATCCCGGTCATCGGTGGCTAATATTACGCTGCGCTTAACATCCACACACATAGCATGACTTTGTTTGTAGACCCCAGGCTTTGGCAAAACAACACACTAGGGTCCTCTGTTTGGGACCATTCATTGCCATTGACTGCACACTTCCTGACCCACTACCCCACGTCTTTCCAATGGGCAGCTCGTGGCTTTGCTAATGAGACATGGGGTATAGAATTAACGATGTCAAAGAAATCATGCTGGCAGCAGCCGACCTCAGAGTCCTCTGACACGAGGCTGCGTATAACATGTTTGAGAACACTGCGATGAACATTGATGCAGTTGTTTGGACAACAAGTAAAATGGACCTGCACAGCACAATAATGTTTAGACCAATATGTAGTTTTGAGGGTCAATCTTTCACTTGCGTGGGGGTCTGCAAACCAAGTCTTTTCAAACTCTACATCTTGCCCTTGGTGAACATGTGCTGTACAATGCAAATCTTCCTCTTTCATATAATCTGTCAACTGATGAGGTGTTTGTGGTGAAGTGTGTGAGCTGTACAAGGTGTTTGGGAGTTTGTGCGAGTTGATCTGAGCAGAGCCACCAGACATACACATACAGGGGGCTTCCAAACCCATACTGCACACCGCACATTTCAGTTACTTCAATAGTTAGTCCATCTGGAGTGGACGTGAGATTTACTCCTACTTTGCACATTTAAATCGCATGCTAACAAATTTACTGGACATGTATGTGAGATGAGGAATGAGTGGGACGTAACTATTCCTCCCTTGCTTTTACATGGGAGGTTGACTGAGAAAGTTTCGGTTACAGGTCGTCCTGAGACGCCCATCATCTGAATTTAATTTGAGCTGAGCGGTGGGTCTACTGGAAGTACCCCATGTTGTATGACTGAGTGTCCTGCTCCAGAATCTACTAAAAAGGTTAACACATGCCCACACACAGTGAGGGGCATACAAGGGAGTTTAGAGAAGGGTGTAGTTGTGTATTTTAACAAACTTAATGCAACTTCAGGTGTATCTATTTGGACTGGTGTATCGGGCGTTTCTGTGTAGTCTTGCTGTTGCATGCAGGTGCTGCTACTAATGTGTTTAATGTTATGTGAATGCTCTTGTCTGTGTGTGTGTGTGTGTGTGTGTGTGTGTGTGTGTTACCTCCCCTGTTCTCTGTGTGGGGCCTGTTCCCTGAGTCCGCCCATCAGTCTGCTTTGCTGTACTCCTCACAGGGCCTCTGGCTGCTACTGTGGAGACAATTTCGAGCAATGTGTCCCTTCTGATTGCAGTTGTAGCAGGTTGCACCTTTTATCCAGGATGAGTCACTCCAGGTCATCCTGTCTCGGCCCCTACCTCGGCCCCTACCTTGACCTCTTCCTCTTCTTCTTCCTCTTTGTCCAGGCTGAACAGTCTGGAAAAGAGTGAGAGTGGCGGCGTGTAGGTCTTGGTCTCTTTGTGCTGACTTTGTCTTCTCCTTCTCTTTCAGGAGCTTTTCTGCATGCACAGCGTACTGCTTGATCTTGGTGGGGCTCAGGAGTGCCCTCCACTGCAGCCAGGGTCACAGGCCTGGTCAGGCCACTGTGTTTCTCATGCGCGGTGGTAACACGGGCAAGAAACACTGACACCACTTCACCATCTTCTTGCTTACACATACTGATCTTAGTAATGTCTATGTTCAAGGGAAAAGCACTGTCCAGATGAGCACAGAGAGCAGTGATGGTATCTCTATACTCACCATTGCCAGCCGCGCTCCAGTCTGGTGTAGTCACTTGCTGGTCAGCTTCCGGACACTCTTTGGAAACTTTGTTCCAATCTATACCCATCTTGATCATGAGTAGGCGGCGAAGTTCATGGGTGGTTGGCCTGAATTCTCTGCAAAATATCAACAGCTCATTACCAAATCTTTCCTCCTACCTCTCTCACATTGGGAAGAGAAGCCATGCTTTCCTTCATGTCAGCTGTCGTCCAGGGTCTGTGGACTAAAAGTACACTGTCAGCTCCAGCCACTTCCATCATTGGAAGATGAAGGACTTCAGACTTTAGGTTATGGCCTTGTGGACCCACTGGTGAGCACGTGGTCAAGTCCAGGAGGGTGTCTTTTCCATCGCCATATGCAAGACCGGATCTTGTGTGTGATGGAGAAGCGAGGGGAGGTGCTGACGCTGGAGGTGGCTGGTAGGCTGGAGGAGATTCCAGAGGCTCAGTTTTTTTCTTTGTCTTGACTTCTCCCCTTCTCTGTGGGTGAGGCGCTTGTGGGAATGATGCTCCGCCTTGCTGAGGAGGCAGTGTGTGTCGGGGTGGTGGGGCATACTCCAGGTCAGGGTCCATCTGAAATTTCAAACACTGAGAAGAGGGTGAGAGCCCTGCCTGTCGTTTCTCTCTTTTGTACTCTCTCTTAAGTGTTTCTTCTTTCCATGCAGAAAACGCCCTCCAGTCCCCTAAGAACTTAACATTATCTGCAGACTCTTCTTTTTCCTTCCATTTCAACTTTTCTTCTAACCATTCTATCTGCCTGGGACTAAAACTGCCCTTTTCAGGGAATTCCAATTCTTTTATCCATATATCAAACTGTGCTTAATAATCCTCACCATATGAGGTTTTCATAAACTGGATGTTTGGGCTGTCATAGGAACACCCACTTCTTATTATAGCAAATGTAGCCTCAGGCTTACTTGCTTTTTTTCTTTTCTTTCCCTAATTTACCGTTTCTGTTCCTCATTATACACTGTTATATCAATAGGTTATGACAACAATGGCTGAGTTTTTTTATTAGGATCACAAGAAGAACAAGTTGGACTATGTCCAAAAATGCGACACAATAATCCTTTAGGTGTGTTCTTATTAGTAAACAATTTATCTGACATTTGCCTTAAACTAAAGTAGGTATCATTTAGCACAACAACCTCAAAGACAACTCGCGCATGTGTACAAAATCTGTTTCTCTGTTTCAAAATTTGGAGGAGGACAGTACTCTGTTAATTCATCAATATTTTGTGCGCACACTGGTGTGTCTTTGCGACTTCATAATCGAACCTCTCTATCCCATTCCTCTGACAGGCCAGTTGTTCACACAGAACAAAGGGAGCAAAACTCACTTCTCTCCCAGTTACGAATTGCTGAACGTGAGTCCGTCGAGACACGCACCCGTACTTCCCTCGCTCAAATAGGTGAGCCGTTACCCAGTCGTCACTTGGGCGGATTTTTCTCTTACACGACCCAATAAACTACTCACAGTTTATTGTCTCAAAATTGTGTTTTATCTGTTTCGGCAAACATATTGATGGTATGGTACCACAGCTTAGCAGTCCTCCTGGGCTCGGACAAACTTCTGTCCGTCTCTTATATCAGTCTTCCTTGACTAGGACAATCTCTGTCCATCTCTTATATCAGTCTTCATTGACTAGGACAAATCTCTGTCTGTCTCTTATATCATTCTTTAAATACTAGGACAAATCTCTGTCCATTTCTTGTATCTTTCTTTAAATACTGTTTCCACCAATTTCTTTACACAAGAATGGAAAGTTGTCACTTACTGGTTTGGTGAGCCCTGATGGCCTGGTCTCTCGTCCAAGTTCTCAGCTCCGCACCGTAGCCTTGGGAGTGTTCTGTCGTCCAAGGATCAGACGCATAGGGCCCACCCAGGGGACACCAAATTGTAATGGAAATTTCTAATAAACACTTCAGAACGCCTAGCAGTTGTCTTTTCAGCTATTTATTATAGATCATATAAACAGATATATAAAATAGGAAAGGAAAGAGAAGAAGAAAAGAAGACACCACTTCTGATGCCAAGAGTACGTGCACTCTGAGTTGTGTTTTAGTGGCTGTTATCTATTATACTCTAAAGGCATTCGCTTACTGCTCGCATCTGTACATGATTGGCTCAAGATTTCTATGAAGCTTTGTTAAAGCGTGCACCTGGCATGCTCTGCTATGTGCAGGAACTCAGACACCCTGCTTATCACCAGCCAAGGCCACAGAAAGGCGATTGCAGCATGTGGAAAACATCTCTTCTCAGTACACTAAGCCACTTGAGCTCAACATACAGAAACACAGAGAATAATAATGTTTGTCCATTAAATTTCCCTCACAGTATATATTCACATTCAAGGGTGTGTTGTAGCAATGCTATTGGATGATGATTTCAGATCTCCAGATGGACAAAGAGAATCCACTGTGCTTAAAAACAATTCTCTTACCTTCCACGTGGAGATCCCAGACATGAGCCCCCAGAAAACTGTTAGGTTTTGATCTCTCTGTTTTGATCTCTCTTTTTTTTTTTTTGCTCTGCCTACTCAAGCAAGTAGGACGCTTCTTTGCTTTGCTCCTGCCTTGCTCCTGCTTGTTTATTTTACTTTTTCACTTAATTTCCACTATTTCTTCATTTTATTTTTCACATTTACAAGAAGCTTTTAAAACAAAATGCCAGGGGGTGGGGCGGCATGGTGGTGTAGTGGTTAGCGCTGTCGCCTCACAGCAAGAAGGTCCTGGGTTCGAGCCCCGGGGCCGGCGAGGGCCTTTCTGTGCGGAGTTTGCATGTTCTCCCCGTGTCCGCGTGGGTTTCCTCCGGGTGCTCCGGTTTCCCCCACAGTCCAAAGACATGCAGGTTAGGTTAACTGGTGACTCTAAATTGACCGTAGGTGTGAGTGTGAATGGTTGTCTGTGTCTATGTGTCAGCCCTGTGATGACCTGGCGACTTGTCCAGGGTGTACCCCGCCTTTCGCCCGTAGTCAGCTGGGATAGGCTCCAGCTTGCCTGCGACCCTGTAGAAGGATAAAGCGGCTAGAGATAATGAGATGAGATGCCAGGGGGCAAAAAATCCAGGAGATCCTGCAGAAAATGCACAGAACTAGAACAGAGGAATTCTATCCTGGAATCAAATATTGATGCCCTGCCAAAGACGGACGAACTAAGAGCGATATCTCACAAAAGGAGTACAGAAAGAGTGGCTGAGAATGCAGAGATTGCACCCCGACAGGCCGATGGCATTGCAGATCGAGTGGATGAATACATCGATCTAACAGAGCAAAATGTGAGTACAGAAAACTGGCACACGATGGGTGGCAGGCCCAAAAATAAAAACAGAAGAGTAATTACCTCAACACCAGTTCATTCTGATACTATGCAACCCATGCGCCACAGCCATGCTATTAGAAATAGAGCCAGGTCTACAAACTACAATAGGATTTACAGTCCTATGGAAAATCCACAGCCCATAAGGCTTCAGAACAAATTTGACCACCTCAGGGATGTGGAAGCAGAGTTTTCAGGCAGACAAGCACATCATAGAAAGAGATCGCACCACAACCGAAGAGCTGTGGGAAGAGGCAAAAAGCAGCTTGTAACACCACCTGATCCCACAACCCTTGTCCTTGGTGATTCCACTGTAAGACATTTAAAAGGACATGGGATTATTATTTGCTGCCTTCCAAATGCATCCATCTCTAACACCAAAGGCAGCATTTTGAAACTCATGTCCGAGCATAAAACTATCAAACGTATTATTGTGCATGTGGGAGCAAATGATGTTTTCAGAGAACAGCTGTTTGTCCAAGATGATTTCAGAAAACTTTTTTTCTGACCTCTATAAGACTAGAATACAATCTTTTATCAGTGGCCCACTCCCTGCAAGGGGAAGTTTTGCATTTACTAGACTCTTCAGTCTTAACACCTGGCTTGGAAAAACTTGTTTTTTATTTGGTATGAACTTCATATACAATTTTAACCTTTTCTGAAATCGCAGAGAATTCTTCAAGCCAAATAGCACTGAACTCAGCCGGATTGGGACCAAAGTTTTGGCTGATCACTACAGCCTCTCTCTCCAGCATGCATTTTTTTCTCAGCCAACATTGAGCAGAACTGCTGATAAGTGCTCACAGACTGACCCAGTTACAGATATCAACAATTCCTCTGCAAAGCCAAAACAACTACCTGCAAGCATACAGAGATGCTTCAAAAAGGACACAGAACCATCTGGGGCAGACTGCCAAGGACATCAACAATCGCATGGAGAATGTGAGCATGTTGTTAACAATGGGCAGCCACAGATATCTGCATCGCCCATCCAGATTGAGGACCTGACCAAAGACAATCATGCCAAGGCTGCATCTCGACCCCATGCAAGTATCACAGAGACTGTCAGGGAGACAGTCGCCACAGAGACAGTCATGGAGACACTCACAAAGACCTCACCAAAGTCCCAATCTCAGTCTCACTCTTCTGACTTTGTTGTACCGTCTCCGTCTCCCCCCTGCATGGATTTCCCTAAAAGTATGCAGAGATTGCTCCCAATGGCTGCACTCTCTTTTTCCAGCCCAAATCATTCATGACAAGCAGTGTACCCAGTTCATCAAAAATCAACCAACAGACTGAACTGTGTTCACCCAGGACTTTCAGCTGGCTACCAATCTTTTTCACCATCTAAAAAATACATGACATCTCCAATCCTTCCCCCTCCCAACCTCATGGAATATACAGAGAGTCTTGTACAATGTGCTGTGGGTCCCTGCATTGGGTGTAGTTTTGAAAACAAGCTGGGACCCAGTATGCCTATGCCATTCTCTATTCCTGTGTTGATAAGAAACAGAAAACATAGAGCATATTTAACCCAGGGGGTAAACCAGTCTAGTCTCCTTCCTGTTTCAAAACAACATCAGAGTGCCCAAGTGGATATTACTTCTAGGCTTTCTGTAAAGCTAGCTCTTCTAAACGTTAGATCACTTTCAAACAAGTCATTTTTAATTAATGATCTTATTTGCAAACACATTCTTGATTTTTTTGCTTCTAACTGAAACATGGCTGGATCAAGCAAAGAGTGCTACCACCCTTATTGAAGCAGCTCCCCCAAATTTTAATTTCATGAGTGCTACCCGACGTGGGAAAGGTGGAGGAATCGCAAATATATTCAAAGCCTCTTTTCAATGTAAACAGTCCTCACTTGGTTATTTTACATCCTTTGAACACTTATGTGCACTTGTTACATGCTCTCCTAACATATTGTTATTAACTATTTACAGGCCTCCGAGACATTCAGCCAAAGTTTTTCTGGAAAAGTTTGGTGAACTGTTGTCAGTCATTTGCTTAGAGTTTGACTGTCTTATTATATCTGGGGATTTTAACTTGCATGTAGATAATCCTGAAAACACTTATGCCAGAGAACTACTTGCACTTATTGACAACTTCAACCTAGTACAATATGTACAGGGGCCGACCCACTCTCGTGGTCATACCCTTGACCTCGTTATCGCAAAGGGTCTTACTGTTTCTACTACTGTTGTTGACCTGGCCTTATCTGATCATTTCTGTGTTTTCTCTGATGTTTCTATGTCCCCTCACATTCAGAACAGCTCAATGACTATGGGTAGGAGAGTCATAAATGACAACACGTGTTCTCTTTGAGCATGCTCTCTCACGGATCTCAACTAAAATGTCAGACTCTGTAGACGACTTCCTGGAAATTTTTTATTTAAATATGACCCAAATTATGGATGATATTGCTCCATTCAAAATCAAAACAGTCAATGACAAGCAGAAAGCACCATGGAAGCAATACCCAGCTGTTAAATTGCTAAAGAGAGAATGTAGGAAGACTGAAAGAAAATGACGCAAATCTAAACTTCACATCCATTATCAAATCCATAAAGAGATGCTTTGTAAATATAATTATGAAATTGGTAAAGCAAGACAGTCTTTCTTCTCCAACATCATCAACAGGAATATGAATAATGCCCGTGTGCTATTTTCAACAGTAGAGAAGCTAACTAACCCCCCACCACAATTAGCACCTGAACTTCTCTCAGTTAATAAATGCAATGAGTTTGTGTCCTTCTTCAAAGGTAAAATTGATAAAATACGGCAGAATATTGCTCATAATATGTAGGTACAGTTTCTTCAATTTTCGTTTTATGACCAGTTCCTTGAGCTTTAAGTCAATGACGCGAGACTTCTTAAAAGTTTAAACTGTTTACTAAATCAAAAGGTTCAAATTACAAGCATAAAATTGCTAAAGTATCTAACTATACAGGAGATGGCTGATTTCTGTGTAGTCACGGTCAAAGACTGCTGCACTCTCACCTTCTGCGTCACTCTCACTGCTTAATGCTTCCGGAGAGTGACGTCATACGTACGCTAAAATAATTAAGCAATATTAACTTACCAATTAACATTACTAAAAAGCAACAGTCAGTTCTTTCAAATATTCAAATTAGCATTATACATGACAAAAATTAAACTATTATTCACTAATTTACATAATGGCTCTAACACGCCTGGCCCCTAATTGTGTAGGCATGGGGTGGCTACATCAATTACTCAATCAAATGGAGCCATTCAAATTCTTAGTCAAATACTAAACATATTCTAAGTTTTCAACTCTCAACATTAACTGTGATTCATTCAATTATTTTAACAGTCCTTAATGTCCATTTAAACTGATTCCTGCAACAAACATAACTTGGTTACAGGCCTATCCAGGACACTGTTCTTCGTCTGCACTTGAACACTCCGAACATTGCCTCTGGAATCTGGCATTGTCTTGATGATGCGGCCTATCATCCATGAGCTTTGTGGACCTGAAGGATCCACAATCAATACAATGTCGTTCACTGCAAAGTTTCTTTTCATCTTGGACCAGCGCTGACGTTCTTGCAGCAGGGGTAAGTACTCTGTGGTCCATCTGCGCCAGAACAGGTCAGACAGGTACTGAATTTGTCTCCAGCATCTCTTCCCATACACATCACTCTTCCCAACGATCCCTGGGGGTATCGCAGGCATTGCTTTCATCAGCAGTAGATGATTTGGAGTGAATGGTTCGAGGTCATTTGGATCTTCTGACAACTTTGTTAACGGTCTGCTGTTGATTATGGACTCTACTTCACACAACAGTGTATGCAAGCCATCATCATCCAAAACTTGTTGCTTCAGCAGAGCTGCTAGCGCCTTCCTTACTGTCCTAATCTGGCATTCCCAGATACCTCCTTGGTGTGAAGCACCAGGCGGATTAAAGTTCCACTCAATTCCTCCTTTTAACATTTCTTCTTTGACCTTTGAGTCATTGATGTTCTGTATAACTTCATGCAACTCTCTTTCTGCTCCAATGAAATTTGTTCCATTGTCCGATCTGATAACAGACACCTGCTCTCTTCTACTGATGAAGTGGCGCAATACATTGATGCACGCATCGGTATCCAGAGTGTGTGCAACCTCTATATGAACAGCTCTTATGGTCAAACAAGTAAACAAAACTCCATATCTCTTCACCATGGCTCGGCCTCTTTTTACTTGAAATGGCCCAAAGTAGTCAACACCAGTGAATGTAAAAGGTGGGTTGTCTGGTGTCAGTCTTTCCACTGGCAAATCTGCCATCTTTTGCTCGCCAGTCCTTGCATAGAGCTTGCGACAGGTGTAGCAATCTGATAGCATCTTTCTTATGGCAGAATTTGCATGCGGGATCCAATACTTCTGCCTGAGCCTTGCCAACACATGACTCCATCCACAGTGTCCAACCTGATGGTGAGTATGTTTGAGAATAAGTGTGGAAATCTTGAGGTCTTTGTGCAGGATAGCCGGATGCTTAGCCTCCTCTGGCATCGCTGCCCTACACAACCTTCCTCCAACTCTCAACACTCCTTCATCAAGGTACGGATCCAGCTTGTATATGTGGCTGCTCTTTTTAACTTGGTTCTTTCCTTGTAGCAGAGTCTTGATCTCTTCTCTATATTTCAGCTGTTGACTGTAGCGAATCAAATCATGTTCAGCATTTGTCAAATCCACCACACTGATTGTGAAGTTTTTCAGGCTCTCCTTGTATTTCTTCATTTCTTGAGCTATAGCGCTATGCTGTCCATTCTGTTTGTTATCTGATGCACTGCTGGTCTTTTGCAGTTCTGCTCTTTTGTGGCTCAAATCCAGCAGGATCCTTTTGAGATGGGTGAGCCAAGCTACTGCCTTCTTTAAGCAGTGCCAATCAGAATAGTAAGCAATGAGCTTGCTCAAAGCATATTCATCTTCAATTCTGATGACACAAGATACAGCATTTCCTTTGATCTCTGGATCATCTTCTGGCAAAGAACTTGATCGGTCTGTCCTGATAGGCCATTCCTCGCATGGTCTCAGCAGGAACGAAGGTCCTTCAATCCAGTTCTCATATCTCATAAGGCTTTCTGCCATCAGACCTCTTGAGACATGGTCTGCTGGATTCTCTGATGAATTCACGAACCTCCACTGTGACGGCTTGGAGGCCTCTCTTATCAGTGACACTCGGTTTGCTACGAACGTCTTGTATCGAGCATCATCATTTTCGACGTATTTCAAGACCGTCGTACTGTCCATCCAGAACAACGACTCATCCAGCTGCATGTCCAGTTCCTGTTTCAGCATTTGGTCCATCTTAACTGCCACAGTTGCAGATGTAAGTTCCATTCTGGGTACGGTTACTTGTTTGAGTGGTGCTACTCTGGACTTGGCCATTACAAATGAACAGGACTTCTGATCATGCTCATTGGTCAACACAAGGTAGGTCACTGTCCCATAACCATCCTCACTGGCATCCGAAAAATTATGCAACTGTGCTGTCTTGACAGGTCCAAAGTTAGCAGGCTTGAAACATCTCTTGACTCTAAAGCTAGAAAGCTTCTGAAGATCAACTGTCCATCTTGTCCATCGTTTCAGGTGGTTTTCTGTGATCTCCTCATCCCATCCTGTCCTGTCTTTACAGAGGTCTCTCAGGAGCAGTTTTGCTGGCAATACAAACGGTGCCAAGAATCTAAGGGGATCATATATGGAGCCAACTACTGACAAGATTCCTCTTCTTGTAGGGGGTTTGTTCTGCACATTGACATTGAAGGAGAATGTGTCAGTCTCAGTGCACCAAGTCACTCCTAAGGCTCGTTCTACAGGTAACTCACTGTCCAAATCCAGTCTTGGCTTCTGTGGCTCGCTCTTGCTCAGGAACAGATGATAGAAAGGCTCTTGAGTTGCTCATCCACTTCGTCAAGTTAAATCCCCCCTTGTTACAGAGAAATTTCAGATCCCTGGCCAATGTGATCACTTCTTCCTCTGTTTCCACTGAAGTCAGGCAGTCATCCACATAAAAAATATTCAGGAGTGTCTGAGCTGCCTTCTTTGTTTTCTCATCTTGTTGATCCTCCACTATTCTTCAAAGAGCAAAGCATGAGCAGCTTGGTGAAGAGGTAGCACCAAATATGTGGACACACATCCAGTAATCAACTGCCTCGTCTTCCAGACTGCCTTCAGGCCACCACAAAAATAGTAAGAGGTCTGTATCCTTCTCTTGAACTTGGACCTGATAAAACATTGATTCAATGTCAGCTATGATGGCAACTGGCTGTCTGCGAAACCTGCTCAGCACTCCAAGAAGAGCGTTAGTGAGGTTGGGCCCTTGTAGTAACTGACCATTCAGGGAAAATCCTTGGTAGGACGCATTGCAGTCAAACACCACTCTTATCTTATTCTTCTTGGGGTGGTAAACCCCGTGGTGAGGGATATACCACACCCTTCTGTCTGGCTGCAACTCATCCTCTGGTACTCTTTCAGCATATCCCTTGTCAAGCATGCTGTCCATGAATTGTGTAGGTGCAATTGGTAATTAAGTGATCAATCTCATTAAATCAGTCTCATTAATCTCATTAAATTGAATCAGTCTCATTGAATCGTTTTCATTGAATCAGTCTCATTAATAATACCATTAATTTTGGTGCTTAATAATAAATTACCAAACAGCTAAATTATGGTATATTCCAAATTATTATGATCACTTACCGTATTATACAACTCATATGCACCTTGGAATTCTTTGAGGCTAGGCGACTTCAAAAATATTGGAACACAAATAAACACACAGTTTCAATAATAAATGAATTTATTATAACAAAAATAAAAATGTATAATAGCAGTTGGAATCATTATATACAAATATGATATGGTGTGTGTGTGTGTGTGTGTGAGGCCTTATGACCACGTTTCTAAGTACAGCAAGAGAGTTAGCTTTGGATTGCTAGCTAAGGTGTGTTTGTGTGTGGCCACGTGTTCTAAACAAAGGTTAGCCTAGCTTGCTAACGAGACAAAGGAATTAGCCATTTGTTTAGCTAAGGTGTGTTTGTAAGGCCTGTGGCCATGTGTTTCTAAGTAAAACAAGAGAGTTAGCTTTGGTTGCTAATTAGACAAAAGAATTAGCCATATGTGGCTAGCTAAGGCCCAAGGATCCTACCTCATGGAGTTAAAACAAAAGGTGTGTATGTGAGTGTGGAGGAGGACTGCCACGTGTTCCCTTGAGACAATACCCTTAGCCCTGGAGGCTAAGGGGACAAAAGAATTAGCCGTAGGCTAATTTCACTAGCTTATAACAGTACTAAATCCACTGAAATCTTGATGCAGTCAAGATACATGTAATAATGAAATTAAAGTGTTAGCCAGGAATAGAGAGAGAGCATGCAAAGCCTATCTATTAAACAATTGAGAGATTAAAGGAACAGTCCACCGTACTTCCATAATGAAATATGCTCTTATCTGAATTGAGACGAGCTGCTCCGTACCTCTCCGAGCTTTGCGCGACCTCCCAGTCAGTCAGACGCAGTCAGACGCACTGTCACTCCTGTTAGCAATGTAGCTAGGCTCAGTATGGCCAATGGTATTTTTTGGGGCTGTAGTTAGATGTGACCAAACTCTTCCACATTTTTCCTGTTTACATAGGTTTATATGACCAGTGACATGAAACAAGTTCAGTTACACAAATTGAAACGTAGCGATTTTCTATGCTATGGAAAGTCCGCACTATAATGACAGGCGTACTAGCACCTTCTGCGCACTTCGGCAGTGCATTGATATCTGAGCTCCATATCAATGCGCTGTCGAAGCGCGCAGAAGGTGTTAGTATGCCTGTCATTATAGTGCGGACTTTCCATAGCATAGAAAATCGCTACGTTTCAATTTGTGTAACTGAACTTGTTTCATGTCACTGGTCATATAAACCTATGTAAACAGGAAAAACGTGGAAGAGTTTGGTCGCATCTAACTACAGCCCCAAAAAATACCATTGGCCATATTGAGCCTAGCTACATTGCTAACAGGAGTGACAGCGCGTCTGACTGCGTCTGACTGACTGGGAGGTCGCGCAAAGCTCTGAGAGGTACGGAGCAGCTCGTCTCAATTCAGATAAGAGCATATTTCATTATGGAAGTACGGTGGACTGTTCCTTTAAAATAGAACAATGATGGAAACACAAAATCAGTGTGCACACTTAAACAGTTCCTGAGTTTAAATTCACACTAAGTAAATAAACTAATTCCTAAGACTAGTCTTTTTGCCCAAAAATTGCCAGTCTTACTCAGTATCTTGCCTCTACGCAAAATTATGAAGAGATGTTCCGAGACTTTTGGAGTTTCACCGTTGTGGAGCACGTGAGTCGATTCCATGGAAAGTGGGAGTGGTAAGATGGCGGCACGCGTGAGTGCTGCGGCTTGTAGCCGTCTAGTTCGTTGCTTTTTAATGTGTTTAGTTTGTTTTTCATGGCATTTACATGGTGAGCTCCATCAGGCACGATGTGTATATAGCCGTGCAAACCTGATCAGCATCGGTTTTCAAAACAGCATTCCTGTCACGGACTATTTCCAACAAGCCAACAACATACCGCCCGAAATATCGAGGACACCAGGATCTCCATGGATTGTTGTCAGCTCCCACAGGCAGCGGCGGTGGAGACGGGACAGGAAACAGAAGCGGGGATGTCGAGCCGGCCTGATAAAGAGGCTTAAGAAGGATCCTCACAAACCACCGCTCCCCAGCGTCTTCCTGGCAAACGTAAGATCTGTCGTGCAGAAAATGGATGACCTGGAGCTACGGATAGCAACCGACAACTTTGTCCGGGATTGCTGTGTGTTGATACTGACTGAGACCTGGCTACATCCTGCTATACCCGACAACGCTGTGCAGCTAGCAGGCCGCGTCATTCACCGGAATGACAGAAACAGTGACTCTGGTAAGAAAAGAGGAGGTGGTCTATGCGTGTACATCAATAATGACTGGTGTTCACAAAGCCATGCCACTTACAAATACTGTTCCCCCGATCTCGAGGCATTAACTGTCATCTGCCGCCCTTTTTACTTACCTAGGGAGCTAACTGTTGTCTCCATCACAGCTGTGTATATCCCTCCAGATGCTAACGTGGACATGGCCCTAAGCTATCTCAATGGATGCAAACAACAGCAGGCCCATCCAGATGGGGTACACATAATAGCTGGGGATTTTAATCAGGCATGCCTGAAAACTGTTCTCCCTAAATTCACCCAATACGTGCAATGTGCCACCAGAGAAAACAATACCCTTGATCATGTCTACTGTAATATTAAGCATGCATATAAAACAGAGCCACACCATCACATTGGCCAGTCTGACTACCTTTCGCTGCACCTCATACCCGCCTATGTTCCCCACATCAGGAAAAGTAAGCCGGCCACCAGGGTGATCAAAACCTTGCCCGAGGACGCCCTCTCCCAGCTTCAAGACTGCTTCGCCACCACAGACTAGAACCTGTTTGAAAGCCAGGTTTTGGAGGAATTTATAGTGACTGTGCTATCATGCATTGTTCACTGTATTGAAATGGTTACCATCACCAAGCGCGTCAGGCTATTCCCCAACCAAAAACCCTGGATGATGAGTGAAGTACGGCACCTCATCAGGGACCGTAATGCAGCATTCAGGTCAGGAGACAGAGAACTGTACAGTACATCCAGAGCTAGCCTGAAGAAGGGCATCAGGGCAGCTAAGGCGGAATACAAAAGGAAAATAGAGGGATACATCACAGAGAAGAACCCACGTCAAGTGTGGCACGGACTGCAATGCATCACCAACTACAAGGGCCACGACATCACACCCCCCTCCGATGATGCTTCAATGGCAGAGGAGTTAAATAACTTCTTTGCCCGGTTCGAGGCTAATGGTCAATCAGCACCCCCCCAAGCCTTCACCAACACCCCGTTAATCCTCCAGGAACATCAGGTGAGGAGGGTGTTGAGGGAGGTTAATCCACGGAAAGCAGCTGGACCTGATGGAGTACCAGGCAAGGTACTTAAGGCATGCACAGACCAACTCGCAGGAGTCTTCACTAAGATCTTCAACACCTCCCTGTCCCGAGCAATCGTCACATCCTGCTGGAAATCCACCACTATCATTCCAGTTCCAAAAACGTCCGCCAGCAAAAACCTGAACGACTTTAGGCCAGTGGCATTAACATCTGTGGCAATGAAGTGCCTGGAAAAGCTGGTTGCCCAGCACATCAAGGGCTACCTTCCTCCATCCTTCGACCCCCACCAGTTTGCCAACAGGGCAAACCGTTCCACTGAGGAAGCCATCGCCATCACTCTCCATGCAACGCTGAGCCACCTTGACCACCCTGGTAACTATGCAAGACTACTCTTCATAGATTTCAGCTCAGCCTTCAACACAATAAGCCCAGACATTCTGATAAAAAAAACTCCTGGACCATCGCCTCCCCCCCTCCACCTGCGCTTGGATTAAAGACTTCCTCTCCAATAGGCCACAACAGGTGAGACTCGGACAGCATCTTTCCCCTCCGCTCACACTCAGCACTGGCTCCCCCCAAGGCTGTGTGTTGAGCCCACTTCTGTACACTCTCTACACATCGGATTGTACCCCCACCCACCCCTCCAACCTCATCATAAAGTTTGCAGATGACACTACAGTGGTAGGTCTCATTTCAGGGGGTGATGAGACGGCATACAGAGCAGAGGTGCAGTCACTCGCAACCTGGTACTCATCAAACAACTTCTCAACACAATAAAAACCAAGGAAATCATCATAGACTTCAGACGCAAACGCACTGCTCATGCCCCACTAAACCTCAATGGCGACTGTGTTGAAAGGGTGCCATCATTTAAATTCCTAGGGGTGCACATTTCCAAAGATCTCACTTGGTCCACCAACACTAAGGCAATAACCAAGAAGGCCCAGCAGCGACTGCACTTCCTGAGAATTCTCAAGAAAAACCATCTGGAACAGAGGCTGCTGGTGTCCTCCTACCGGTCAATCATCGAAAGCATTCTCACCTACAGCATCACAGCTTGGTATGCGGGATGCTCAGCAAGGGACAGGAAGGCTCTGCAGAGGGTCATTAGTACAGCCCAAAAGACCATAGGCTGCCCTCTGCCCTCCCTGGAAGAGCTTGCCAACGCCCACTGCCTCTCCAGGTCCAGGTCCATTCTCAAAGACTCTGCCCACCCAGCCCATCACCTGTTCAACCTGCTTCCCTCCGGCAGGCGGTTCAGGTCCATAAACGCCCGCACTACAAGACTGTCCAACAGCTTTTTCCCCTGGGCCATACATTCACTTAACAAGAGCAATATCCCCCTGCAGACATTAGCCACCCACCAGCCCAACCCCCTCCCCCCTTCTTCATTCGCCATGATTAATTGTACCTCTGGACATTGACTTTGAGCACTTGCACTTTATCACGAGGCACTTTACAGTTTGGTGCTGCTATGTTTTGTCATGATGTTATACTTTTGGGTTGGGGAGTGTCTTGTTTTGTCTGGGAGGGAAGGAGGGAGTAGTGTTTTGTGTGAGGGGTGTAGTGTATAGGCTTGGGGTGGGAGTGTTTGTTTGAGTGGGAGAAGTGGGGCTGTCCTTGGAGGTGGAAAGGGTGTGTGTGTGAGAGTGTATGGAGTCCTGTCTGTTTATATATTTATTATTTTTTTACTACCTGTTAGTCTTGAAGCATTGATCAAGAGTTGCAGTTTTAATTTCATTATATTTGATACCAGGTATTTTATGCAATGACAAATAAAGCTTCTATTCTATTCTATTCTATTCTATTCTTGGTCCGACATGTGGTTGCTCGTGATGAAAAGAGAGTCTCTGATCAGAATAATGTGCACAGCTTTTTAATTAGAAGGATCCGGTCGCTTCTAACTTTAAATGAACTGTTCCGGGCTGCAGTTCGTAACATTTCTATAATAGACAAACAAAACGGCTGTAGCTCAACCGAGAGAGAGATAGCACGATTTAAGTGAATTCTACCGTGGCCAAGGGTAAACAAAAACCATGTTGAATTGTATTCTCAAGAGAAAGACGTCTTTGCTTGGGTTTTCTCGGCGGAGCAAATCCTCTTTTTGCCTGCAGACCGCTGGTCCAGATGGAAAGAGGAAGAAGGAAGCGTTGCTCAGTTACTTATGAGCTCAGGGAGGAAGTGACGTAGGTGATCCCGTCCAGGTGTGACATAGGTCAACGCGGAAGTTGGCTGATGGGAAATGTAGTTCCTTAAAGGGACTGTACCTACAATTGTGTGTAATCACTGTGAAACTGAGGATTTCTTGTGAGTTTCCTTTTCAAGCCTAACAGCCTCTGCATTGCTATGCATCTGTTGTCTGGCACCTGAATCTTCTCATCTTTCAGTGGCAATCCTATGTGGTAATGACCATCTCTGAACTGTAAGGACTTAGTCACTGATCGCATGACTTGGTGATCTTCCTGAGACATTTTCTGTCTTATCCTCATATCTTTATTCAGGAAAGTTGGTATTGAACTGCTGAACTAGCAAGTCCTCAATGGTCTCCACTGATATGCGATTCGCTATGCAGCTTTGCAGAGTGTCGGGATTCAAACTTGTGCTGCCTTGTTTTGGGCCATTCACGATCCAGCCTAGCACTGTCTGCACCGCATATGGTCCATCATCTCTGCTGTTCAGCACTTTCCATGGTTCCATTGTTTTATAGGCATTCACACCTATCAACAGTCCAGCATCTGCTTCAAGTTGTGGTAGATGTACTTTGGACAGATAAGGCCACTTACTTAGATCTTGTTGCTTAGAAATGTTACCTTCCTTCACAGGAATATGTTGCTGTGTCAACACCCTTGGCAGATCAGTGTATGTGGTTCCTTCTAGTGCACACACTTCTAAATCTGTTAAGACATGTCCTTGTGTCTTCTTTTGCTGTCCCATGGTACACAGTAAGAAGCCTGTCTTCTTGCCTCTGACATTAAGTTTGTGCATCAGATCCTCTGTACAGAAAGTAGTGGTGCTGCCAGGGTCTAAAAACGCATATGTCTCCACAGTCTTGTCACTTTTCTTTGACTTCACCTTGACAGGTACAACTGACAATATGCACTCGCTGTCACCGGCCCCAGTAGAGCCACAAGTTTCTTGTTCCAGTGACAGAACAGCATTCGATTCTGTAGGACTGCTTGCATTATAATTCCCATTAGCACTACCATTTTCCATTGTCTTATGCAGTATTGTCGGATGTTTGAAAGCACATTCTGCACACGTCAGTCTTTTCTTACAATCTTTACTTAGGTGTCCTTTGTTCAGACATCCATAGCAAATTCCTTTGCTTTTCAGGAACTGTATTCTTTCGGAATGCTCCTGTTCCTTAATCTTTTCACATGAGCTGAGCGTGTGTGCCTTCCCACAATACAAACAAGTCCTTTCTGTGTTGTCCATGGTCTTGTTCATATTATGCTGTACCTTTTCCTTAACAGGCTGTGTGCTGTCCTTCACAATAGGGGAAACACCTGTAGCAAAGTTAGCACCTTTCATATTCTTCTTAGCAATTTTTGCAACTGGCTTGGGCTTGGCCTTTGCATCAGAGGTCACATCCTGAATGTCACCAAAGAGTGGATCATTCACAACTTGTGCAAACCAATCAATGAAGTCGACCAGGTCTTCAAATCTGGCTCAGCGTCTGTGATGTGTTTGAAAGTCAAATGCAGTGTTCCTCCACCATTCTCTGACTTTGTATGGAAGTTTTGAAATCACTGTCCGCATGTTGCTTGGATTGTCCATCTCTTCCATAAAATCAATATCAGCCATGGTATTTCTACATCCAATGAGAAACAGTGCATACATCTTCAACCCTTTGGCGTCCTCAGCTTTGATCTGTGGCCATTTAAGTGCTTTATCAAGATAAGCTGTGGCTATCTTCAGTTCATTGCCATAATGGTACTGAAGCAGTCTCTTGGCTCTCTTGGTTCGCCACTTGTATACTGTTCTAAGTAGAACAACCTATCCTGATCACTGTTCGTCGTCTTCTCTATTGCACTTTCAAATGCCCTCATAAATGATCTGTAGGCAAGTGGATCTCCAGAGAATACTGGAACCTCTCTTTGGGGAAGCTGGGATAGACTTTGCTGCATGACTAGTAGCTCTGTTACTTCATTCTGACATTGCATTATCCTATGAAGTTCCTTCTCAGGGCCACTAGGCTGTGAGGAGTCAGGGATTTGCCTTGCTGATGCATTTGTCTTACTGCGTGAGCCAGGTGCTTGTAATGATGTCCTTGGCAGAGGTGGTACAGGTTTTCTTTCTTCTTTCAATGCGGAATCAGAAAAATCAGATCTGTCCTTAGTAATATTCTTGTGTGACTGATAATAATCATTCATGCCATCATTAATCTCTTCATGGTCACTAAATATTTCCAATCTGGCAGCAGAAGCTGCAATCTCTGCCTCCATCTCAGCATGTTCACGTTTGGCCTTTAATTTCAATTCTTCAGCATCTAGTTCTTGCTTTTTCTTTAATGCATTTACACGCGCAAGCAATGCTGCATGCTCTGCCTTGGCCTTAATGCGTGCGGAGCTGGTTGTGGATTGTGCTGCAGAGCTATGTCTACTCCTAGCACCCAGTGAGAAAGTTGCTGACACACTGTCATGTGGCATAATGTCTTCATCTACATCCTCTTCACTTTGCCCTTTTCGTGTTTCTGAGATCCATTTTTGAGTTTCAAATCTAAAATTCTCAAATATAGCAAACTTAGGATCATACCAATTTGACTGGTCATCTTCTCTTTCAGTTTCAGATAAATTCTGAATCACTTCTTCATTGGCATCTTTAAACTCACAAAATATGCGATGAAAGCCATGTGACAATTCAGTTTCAATTATTTCAACATTGTCTTCAACTTTTTTCATTTCCTGAATATCATGCATCTTGCGAGTGAGCATTGACAATTTTCCTTGTCTCTTGTTACGCAGCCTATTCAATTTGTATTCTCTGGCTGTTTCTGTAGGCTTTGGCGCCCTCTTGTGGTTAGCAGAATCCACGTTTTCACTTGCTGAGTCATCACCCATTTTAGCTCCTTTATGCTACTGCACATTAACTGTCTCAATTAACTGGAACTTTGACAATTTCACTGTCTTTTTAATGTTCACAAATCCTCTTGTGAAAAGACACACAGAGTGCAACAAGCATTCAAATAAAGCTGGCTTCTTATTAAAACGATTTTCAGCAGTGCTTTTCCACTAGCAGCAGGAATTAGCAAGCTCACAGTAACATGTTCATCTTAGCGTTCAGACATCAAAGGCATTTTTCCGAGTTTATCGTCGTCTTCAACATTCCAAAAGTAAACGTTCGGTAAAACAGTCTACTTCAATGCAGTTCAGTTTACCTCCCTTTAGAATGCAGCAGGATAGATGAAGGCTCCGTTTTGTTTTTTCCTCCAGAAGCTTCTGTTCCACCACGAGGCGTCCATGAGCAGTCTTTGACTAATGTAGGTGCAGTTTCTTCAATTTTCGTTTTATGACCAGTTCCTTGAGCTTTAAGTCAATGACGCGAGACTTCTTAAAAGTTTAAACTGTTTACTAAATCAAAAGGTTCAAATTACAAGCATAAAATTGCTAAAGTATCTAACTATACAGGAGATGGCTGATTTCTGTGTAGTCATGGTCAAAGACTGCTGCGCTCTCACCTTCTGCGTCACTCTCACTGCTTAATGCTTCCGGAGAGTGACGTCATACGTACGCTAAAATAATTAAGCAATATTAACTTACCAATTAACATTACTAAAAAGCAACAGTCAGTTCTTTCAAATATTCAAATTAGCATTATACATGACAAAAATTAAACTATTATTCACTAATTTACATAATGGCTCTAACATAATAGGCTATATCTCAGTTGCAAATAACTGAAAAGCTGCAATCACCAGTGACACAGACAGATAATTTCAACACAATTTTGTTTGATTACGAGACTCTTGAAAAAACTGTACAAAATCTCAGTTCCTCAACATCTGAATCGGACATTCTGCCCACCAACTTTAAGTCTGTTCTTCACCTCATAATTACAGATGTGCTTCAGATCATGAATACATCCCTAGAGACTGGCATTTTTCCTGTGTCCCTGAAAAAAGCCGCTGTAAAGCCCCTACTTAAAAAGAATAATCTGGATGCTTCAGTATTGAACAACTACAGGCCAATATCAAATCTACCATTTATCGGGAAAATCCTTGAAAAAAATTATCTTCAATCAATTAACTGCCTTCTTGATATCAAACAGCTGTTTTGATAACTTTCAGTCAGGATTTCGTGCCAATCACAGCACTGAAACAGCGCTGATTAAAGTTATAAATGACATACATCTTAATACTGATGCAGGCAAAACATCGGTCCTGGTGTTACTGGACCTCAGTGCAGCTTTTGATACTGTTGATCACAACATACTGCTATATCGACTTGAACACTGGGTTGGGTTGTCTGGTAAAGTTATCAATTGGTTAAAATCATACTTAAAAGATAGAAGCGTCTTTGTTACCATGGGAAATTGTACCTCAACATCAATGTCCTTGACCTGTGGTGTCCCCCAGGGGTCGATCCTTGGACTATTACTTTTCAACCTTTATATGCTCCCACTTGGACAAATTATCAAGAACAACTCAATTTTGTATCACTGCTATGCAGATGGCACCCAAATTTATTTTGCTCTATCACCTAGTGATTATGCCCCCCTTGAATGTCTTTACCAGTGTATCGACCAAATCAACAACTGGATGTCACAAAATTTTCTTCAGCTGAACACAGATAAAACAGAAGTAATTCTATCTGGGAAAAAAGATGAAAGACTCAGGATTACCACTATTCTTGACACAAAGGGGATTAAAACAAAAGATATGGTTAAAAATCTTGGTGTTTTCATCGATAGCGAGCTAAACTTTGACAGTCACATGAAAGCAATCACTAAATCAGCATTTTATCACCTAAAAAACATTTCCAAACTAAGAGGACTTATGTCAAAAAATGATCTGGAAAAACTAATACATGCCTTCATCTCTAGTAGGGTTGACTACTGCAATGGCCTTTTCACAGGCCTGCCAAAAAAGACCATCAAACGACTTCAGGTGATTCAAAATGCAGTGGCTAGGGTTCTCACACGAACAAAAAGAACAGAGCACATTACTCCAATTCTAAGGTCCCTTCACTGGCTTCCAGTAAGCTACAGCATTGACTTTAAAGCATTGCTGCTGGTGTACAAATCTCTAAATGGTACAGGGCCCAATTACCTCTCTGATATGTTGCAGTGGCCTAACCCAATCAGATCTACCAGATCACAGCAGCAAAATTTACTGGTAAAACCTGTTGTTAAAACAAAGTGTGGTGAAGCAGCTTTTAGCTACTATGCAGTACAGCAGTGGTTCTCAAACTTTTTTCACCAAGTACCACCTCAGAAAATACTTGGCTCTCCAAGTACCATCATAATGACCAACATTAAAATACAGTAGCGTAGTAGGCCTAAGTATTCATTAAAAACAAGGCGGAGGTTTTATTTAACAAGTATATTTAATATTGTTGGCCACTGTAACATTACACACAGTACTTTGAACGGTAACACTGTGTTTAAATATAGGAAAATAAAACACTACTTAAATAATGAATCAAATAAAATTAATTGCACATAAAAGTGAAATAAACATTGTACTAAAATAAATATTAAAAGACAGTTCTTAAAGATTAAATGAAAATGTACTTAAAAGTTAAATAACTGTACTGTACTTAAATGTTAAGTAAAAGAAAGTACTGTCCTTGATGTACTTGAAAAAAATCAAAACAGGCTATGCATAGCTGCAGTTCTTACCGTTTCTTAACTCCAGTGACTGCTTTCTGAAACAGAAACACACACCCACAAACAGAGGAAGAACAATAAGATTAAGAATAAAACAAAAATGAGGAAAAGCATTAAGCATGATACGTGTCATCTCTTTGGCTAATGGTAAACACAGCAGTTCCCCAATTGTGTGCGGCTTACCAGCTCTGGCAATCAGGAGGCTGGCGCGATATGAAGCTTCCTGTGCTTTGGCTACAGGTGTACCATAGAACAGAATGGTGGACTTGGACTGCTTCAGTTCATCACGTTTTCGTAAAAAAAAAAAATCCATTGGTTTGTCCCTTTAGTGCTGTGTGTTTGGTTGTAAGATGCCGTTTAAGATGCGATGGTTTCATTGACTCATTGCTCAGAATGTCCCCGCATACAACATACTGCGGCCTGGGCAGCTCCTCTGTCCCACTCCAAATGAATCCCAGTTTTATGTATTTTTCATCATACTTCCTCCTCACTGGTTTCTGCCGTTTGCTAGCAGTTCTGGGGCTGGTTTTGCCACTGTCGTTAGCATCTGCGCTCGGCTCACACACGTCCTCTTCAGTTCTCCCTCTCTCCTGATCCACGCTCCCATTCGTGGATTTAAGCCACGACAGTAATTTTGTCGTACTCGTCATAATTAGCAAAGCCACCTCCACCTTTTCCCATCACAGCCTAGTCTACCAATGGCGGATAACTGTCTGTCAGCGGAACCGGCGGGAATGCGTATGTACGCTAAGTATGGCTACCCAGAAGCACTTGCAAACTTTGTAAAATTATTAACTTAATTTATATCTCCTTTCATTTTCTTGTCATCGGCTGATAAGATATTTTCATCCATTCGGATATTATGGATAGTATTTCAAGTTTTATTTTATTTTTTAAATTTTATTTATATTTAAGTGATTCTTTGGTGTACCACTAGAATGGAGCCCGTGTACCACTAGTGGTACGCAAGGCAAGGCAAGGCAAGTTTATTTATATAGCGCATTTCATACACAATGGCAGTTCAATGTGCTTTACAGAAGCAAAAACAGTAAACAATAGAGAAATAAAATTACATAAAATAATTTTATTTTTAATCTAAAACAATTAATTAAAAGAATTAAAAGAGTAGAACTAAAATAATAAAATGATAAAATGCCAAAAAGAAAAAAGGAGAAAAAGAAACCAGCGGAATAAAATAGAATAAAATTAAAGTAAATTTAAAACATGCAGAGAAAGTAAAGATTATAAAAAATGTAAAAATATTAATTATTTAACAGAAAGCATCTGAAAACAGCTTGGTCTTTAACCTAGATTTGAAACTGCCAACAGCAGGAGCATTTTTAATGTCCTCTGGCAGTTGGTTCCATAGATGTACTGCATAGTAGCTAAAAGCTGCTTCACCACACTTTGTTTTAACAACTGGTTTTAATAGTAAATTTTTCTGTTGCGATCTGGTAGATCTGATGGGGTTAGGCCACTGCAACATATCAGAGAGGTAATTGGGCCCTGTACCATTTAGAGATTTGTACACCAGCAGTAATGCTTTAAAGTCAATTCTGTAGCTTACTGGAAGCCAGTGAAGGGACCTTAGAATTGGGGTAATGTGCTCTGTTCTTTTTGTTCGTGTGAGAACCCTCGCCGCTGCATTTTGAACCAGCTGAAGTCGTTTGATGGTCTTTTTTGGCAGGCCTGTGAAAAGGCCATTGCAGTAATCAACCCTACTAGAGATGAAGGCATGTATTAGTTTTTCCAGATCATTTTTTGACATAAGTCCTCTTAGTTTGGAAATGTTTTTTAGGTGATAAAATGCCGTTTTAGTGATTGCTTTCATGTGACTGTCAAAGTTTAGCTCGCTGTCAATGAAAACACCAAGATTTTTAACCATTTCTTTAGTTTTAATCCCTTTTGTGTCAAGAATAGTGGTAATCCTGAGTCTTTCATCTTTTTTTCCAAATAGAATTACTTCTGTTTTATCTGTGTTCAACTGAAGAAAATTTTGTGACATCCAGCTATTGATTTGATCGATGCACTGGTAGAGACATTCAAGGGGGGCATAGTCATTTGGTGATAGAGCAAAATAAATTTGGGTATCATCTGCATAGCAGTGATACAAAATTGAATTTTTATTGATAATTTGCCCAAGTGGGAGCATATAAAGGTTGAAAAGTAATGGTCCAAGAATCGACCCCTGGGGGACACCACAGGTCAAGGGCATTGACGTTGAGGAACAATTTCCCAGGGTAACAAAGAAGCTTCTATCTTTTAAGTATGATTTTAACCAATTGATAACTTTACCAGTCAATCCAACCCAGTGTTCAAGTCGATATAGCAGTATGTTGTGATCAACAGTATCAAAAGCTGCACTGAGGTCCAGTAATACCAGGACCGATGTTTTGCCTGCATCAGTATTAAGACGTATGTCATTTATAACTTTAATCAACGCTGTTTCAGTGCTATGATTGGCACGAAATCCTGACTGAAAATTATCAAAACGGCTGTTTGATATCAAGAAGGCAGTTAATTGATTGAAGACAATTTTTTTCCAGGATTTTCCCGATGAATGGTAGATTTGATATTGGCCTGTAGTTATTTAACACTGAAGGTTCCAGATTATTTTTTTTAAGAAGGGGCTTTACAACAGCTTTTTTTAGGGACACAGGAACAACGCCAGTCTCCAAGGATGTATTTATAATTTGAAGCACATCTGTAATTATAAGATGAAGAACAGACTTGAAGTTGGTGGGCAGAATGTCCAATTCAGATGTTGAAGAACTGAGATTTTGTACAGTTTTTTCAAGAGTCTCATAATCAATTAAACAAAATTCTGACATTGTGTTGAAGTTATCTATCTGTGTCATTGGTGATTGCAGTTTTTCAATTTTTTGCAACTGAGATATATTATGAGAAATATTCTGCCTTATTTTATCAATTTTACCTTTGAAAAAAGATGCAAACTCATTGCATTTATTAACTGATAGAAGTTCAGGTGCTAATTGTGGTGGGGCATTAGTTAGCTTCTCTACTGTTGAAAATAGCACACGGGCATTGTTCATATTCCTGCTGATGATGTTGGAGAAGAAAGACTGTCTTGCTTTACGAATTTCATAATTATAATTACAAAGCATCTCTTTATGGATTTGATAATGGATGTGAAGTTTAGATTTGCGCCATTTTCTTTCAGTCTTTCTACATTCTCTCTTTAGCAGTTTAACAGCCGGGTACTGCTTCCATGGTGCTTTCTGCTTATCATTGACTCTTTTGATTTTGAATGGAGCAATATCATCCATAATTTGGGTCATATTTAAATTAAAAAATTCCAGTAAATCATTTACAGAGTCTGACATTTTGGTTGAGTTCTGTAAGAGAGCTTGCTCAAAAAGAACACGTGTTGTCGTTTATGACTCTCCTACCTATAGTCGTTGAGCTATTCTGAATGTGAGGAGACATAGAAACTTCAAAGAAAACACAGAAATGATCAGATAATGCCAGGTCAACAACAGTATAAGAAACAGTAAGACCCTTTGTGATGACAAGGTCAAGAGTATGACCACGAGAGTGGGTCGGTCCCTGTACATGTTGTACCAGGTTAAAGTTATCAATAATTGCAAATAGTTCTTTGGCATAAATGTTATCAGTATTATCTACATGCAAGTTAAAATCCCCAGATATAATAAGACAATCAAACTCTAAGCAAATGACTGATAACAGTTCACCAAACTCTTCAAGAAAGACTTTGGCTGAATGTCTCGGAGGCCTATAAATAGTTAATAATAATATGTTAGGAGAGCATGTAACAAGTGCACATAAGTGTTCAAAGGACGTAAAATCACCAAGTGAGGATTGTTTACATTGAAAAGAGACTTTGAATATATTTGCGATCCCTCCACTTTTCCCTTGTCAGGTAACATTCAAAAAATTAAAATTTGGGGGAGCTGCTTCGATAAGGGTGGTAGCACTATTTGCTTGATCCAGCCAGGTTTCAGTTAGAAGCAAAAAATCAAGATTGTGTTTACAAATAAGATCATTAATTAAAAATGACTTGTTTAAAAGTGATCTAATGTTCAGAAGAGCTAGCTTTACAGAAATTCTAGAAGCTATATTTGGTTGTGCACTTTGATGCTGTTTTAAAACAGGAAGGAGATTAGATTGGTTCACCCCCAGGGTTAAATGTGCTCTATGTTTTCTGTTTCTTATCAACACAGGAATAGTGTCAACATCGGGTCCCAACTTTTTTTCAACATTACATCCATTTGCAGGGACCCAGACTACATCAAACAAGACTTTCTAAATGTTCCATTTGGTTTGAGGGTGAAAGGACTGGAGATGACATGTATCTTTTGGATGGTGAAAAAGATTTGTAGCCAGCTGAAAGTCCTGGACGAACACAATTTTGATGTACTGGATACACTGCTTGTCGCGACAGATTTGGGCTGGAAAAGGAAAGTGTAGCCATTGGGAGCAGTTTTTTCATGCTTTTTGGGAAATCCATCCGAGGAGAAGTGGAGTCGTCTGTCCTTGAATGTTGGGAGGCCTGCAAATCAGATGTTTGTGTGTCCTTGATGACGACTTGCAAAGATGATTGTTTAGGCTTTGTAACTATGTCAGTCTGCGACATCTTATCAACTGTTTTCCTCGGTGCTGGCTGAGAAAAGATTGCAAGTTTGTAGTGGTCTGCTAAGACTTTGGCTCCAATCCAGCTGAGTTCAGTGCTATTTGGCTTGTAAAATTCTTTGCGATTCCAAAAAAGATTAAAATTGTCTATGAAATTCATACCAAATGAAGAACAAGTTTTTCCAAGCCAGGTGTTAAGACTGAAGAGTTGAGAAAAAGCAAAACTTCCTCTCGCTGGGAGTGGGCCACTGATAAAAGATTGAATTCCAGTCTTATAGAGCTCAGAAAAAAGTTTTCTGAAATCATCTTGGACAAACAGCTGTTCTCTGAAAACATCATTTGCTCCCACATGCACAACAATACGTTTAATAGTTTTATGCTCGGACATGAGTTTCAAAATGCTGTCTTTGGTGTCAGAGATGGATGCATTTGGAAGACAACAAATAATCATCTCATAACCTTTTAATTGTCTTACAGTGGAATCACCAAGAACAAGGGTTGTGGGATCAGGTGGTGTTACGAGCTGCTTTTTGCCTCTTCTCACAGCTCTTTGATCTTGGTGTGATCTCTTTTTACTATGTGTTTGTCCGCTTGACAAATCCTCTTCCACATCCCTGAGGCATTCAAATTTGTTCTGAAGCCTTATAGGCTGTGGATTTTCCATAGGATTGTAGATCCTATTATAATTTGTAGAACGAGCTGGTGTTGAAGTAATTACTCTTCTGTTTTTGTTTTTTGGCTTAGCACCCATCATTTGCCAGTTTTCAGTACTTACAAGTTGAGTTATGAATTCTTCCACTTGGTCTGCAATGTCCTCAGTCTGTCGGAGCGCAATCTCTGCATTCTCAGCCACTGTTTCAGTACTCCTTTCCTGAGATATCACTTTTAATTCGTCCGTCTTTGGCAGAGCATTAATCTTTGATTCCAGAATAGAAATCCTCTGTTCTAATTCCATGCATTTTCTGCAGGATTTTTTGCTTCCTGGCATTTAAAAAAAAAAGTGGAAATTAAATTAAAATTAAATTAAAAGCTTATAAAGATAAAAAATTAAAAAAAGAATAAAATAGTGGAAAGTCAATGAGAAAGTTAAGTATAGAAATAAAGATGAAGAAAGCAGGAGCAAAGCAAAGAAGCGTCCTACTCGCTTGAGTAGGAGGAGCAACTTCCATGCGTACCACAGTTTGAGAATCACTGCAGTACAGCTATGGAACCAACTCCCAGAGGACATTGCCAACAGCAGGAGCATTTTTAGCTTCAAATCTAGATTAAAGATCAAGCTGTTTTCAGATGCTTTCTGCTAACTGATAAATATCATCATCTTTACATGTTTTAAACTTTACTTAACTTTTACAGTCTTTGCATGTTTTAAACCTTACTTAACTTTTATTCTATTTTATTCTGCTGTTTTTTACTGAACTTTTACTTCATTTTATTATTTTATTTCTACTATTGCTTAATTCTTATTTTTTTCTCTCTTCTTCCCCCTTTATTTTATGTAATTTTATTTTCTATTGTTTACTGTTTTGCTTTTACCTCTGTAAAGCACATTGAACTGCCACTGTGTATGAAATGCGCTATATAAATAAACTTGCCTTGCCTTGCTTCTCTGTACCAAAGGAGGTTGAATTGAGAATGTATGATCTCAGAATGTAAACCACTGCCACCTAAGAGATTCTGCCTCACAGATATCCGGGAGCAAACAGTCACTGACACACCTGTTCAGAGCTGTTTCTCAGTTTATTGTAGTACAAACATGAGTATATATTCACATTCAAGAGTGTGTTGTAGCTATGTGATTGGATGATGATGATGATGATGATGTGATTGACAAAGCTAAATTATCTATGTATGACGGGGTAACAGAAATGGGTGATGAATCATTACATCACTGGTATAAAATTTACTACTTCTTCAGGCCTAGAAATTCCTATATTTTTTCACCAGCCAGCCGGACTAGTTACCTTCCAAAGTAACTAGCCAAACAGAAAATCAACTAGCCAAAATTTGTTCATGTATGAATTTTACTTCTGTCAAAAATAACACAAAAGAGAGTAGTTACCATTGTTCATGACTAATGTGCATTTATTTCAAGACCCGAGTATTTTGATACTGTTGTTAAATACATAAATGAGAACAACACAGAGCAACATAATATAATATCAACAAATAATAATATATTGGAAAACTTGGCAACTTGGTGCACGAGTATTGAAAACAAATATACTTACTATCATGACTATAGCACCCAAAATTTGTCCAACATGCTTTCTGTATTTAACCATTTATGAGAGAGAAAGCATTAGGAGCTTCATATTGACTAGGAATCAATTTGAAAAAAATTAATTATTCCATAAAAATCGTATCGCAGTCAAGGCCTACCCTGCTTCCACGTTTGCTTATAAGTCCTTTGTCGTTTCTCCTTCTCGTACGCTTTATCGGTGGCCTTTTTCTCCTCTTCAGATCGAGGTCGCTTTGTCCCCATCTCTGGCAGTTTCTGTACACCTTTCAGAAAATTCCACATCGCAACATAGCTTTGGCAGATGTAGATGTAAACAACAAAAAAACACACATGTTTAAATGGGTGATAATGTGGCCACATCTATTGAATTTGATAATGTGATGTGGCAGCGGGGGCATGGTCAAGCGTCGGTCTGTGAATGGAGGGCGGAGTCAGGGAAGGTAAGTGGTGGAATCATTGCACCTGATGGGGATTAACCTGTGTTTGTGTGTCTTCCCCAGTGACCGTGCCCTTTAAAAGGAGAGGAGAGAAGAGAAAGGGAGCTCTCCGCAACCAGAACAAGTGTGTGTGTGTGTGCGCGCGCGCACGTGTGCGTGTGGGGCTGGGAAGTGATAAAAGGCTGAAAAGCTAGCAATAAATAGTTTATTGAGAACTCAGTTCTGGCCTGCCGTGCTTCTGTGCTCCTCCCACCTGGTCCAGTACTACATGTGATTACCGTGATATTCAACGAGATGCGTTATATGCATGCGCAGTAGTGAAAAAACCAACAGCCTGACTCGTACACGATATGATTCGGAATTCTTCGGTATTTTCCGTCCTGCCGATAAACACATCGATGAACACAAACACAGCACACGCTTAATATGTGGCGGCTTTAGTTGATGGTGTGTCTGAATCTTCGCTTTATATATAGTTTTTATTTTCAACAGGAAAATAATTGACAGGAATTACCCGCCAAATGACAAATTAAGTTGCCTCGGGCGACCGGACCACCGCGAATTTCGCGCCGTGTACTTTATGTAAGAAAAGAGACATTATGTACCATTAAATCACCTGTCAGGATCATAATCTTATGAAAAGAAGAAAGACATTACTGGTCAACTGTGGCAGCGGGGGCATGGTCTAGCATCGGTCTGTGACAGGAGGGCGGAGTCGGGGAAGGTAAGTGGCAGAATCACTACACCTGTCATTAATTAATGTTTGTGTGTCTTCCCAGTGACCGCACCCTATTTAAGGGGAGAGAGCGAGAGCAGAGGGAGCTCTCTCCACAACCAGATGGCTGATGTGTGTGCGTGTATCTGAGTGTGTGGGAATAGAGATAAAAAGCTGAAAAGCTGAATAAAAGAGAGTTGTGTGAAATCAGTTCTGTCCTGCCATCCTTCTGTGCTCCACCCACCTACACGAACTGCTACAGTGGTGCTGAAACCCGGAACGAGCACAGAAGACAACAGCCCCATGGAGTCCTCCACCTTCGCCGACCTGATCCTCGCCACGGCCCAACAGAGCCAGCACCAGGCGCTGCTCGCCCTCCAAAAGGAGCAAGAAAAATGGTTCGAGGCCCTGGTGCTGGCGCAACAGGAAGATCGTCGGGCGTTCCGGCACCTCCTCGCATCGGCGGGGTCCACCATCTCCACCGCCGCGAGCCCTTCCCCCCTCACCCTCACGAAGATGGGCCCGCAGGATGACCCCGAGGCATTCTTCACACTCTTTGAGCAGGTATCAGAGACCTCGGGGTGGCCAGTGGAACAGCGCGCGGCGCGCCTCTTCCCCCTGCTAACGGGAGAGGCGCAGCTGGCCGCGCTACAGCTCCCCGCCGACCGCCGGCTGGCCTACGTGGACCTTCGCCGGGCCGTCCTCCAGCGGGTGGGACGCACCCCGGAGCAACAACATCAGCTTTTCCGCGCTCTGTGCTTGGAGGAAGTCGGCCGGCCATTTGCGTTTGGCCAGCAACTCCGGGACGCCTGCTGGCGGTGGTTGAGGGCTGACAGCTGCGACGCCGAGGGACTCATCGACCAGGTGGTATTGGAACAGTTCATCGCGCGTTTACCAGCAGGAACCACAGAGTGGGTCCAGTGCCACCGCCCGGCGTCACTGGATCAGGCAATCGAGGATCATCTGGTGGCTGTCCCGACGGCAGGACAGCAGACGACCTCTTCTCTTCTCTCCTCTCTCTCTCCCCCCTCCTCCTGTGTCTTCTCCTCGCCCCATTCCCCCACCGCAGAGGCGGGGGCCGGCGCCACCTCAGCCAGCCCAGCACACCCACGGTGCCCTTCCATGTTATTGACCTGCGCGCAAAACTACACACACTCACACACCTAACCCAGGAGAATTTGCGGCAGGCCCAAGAACGGCAAACCCGCCTGTACAACAAGGGTACGCGCCTTAGAGAGTTCGCACCGGGAGAGAAAGTACTCGTACTGTTGCCCACATCGAGCTCTAAATTAGTCGCCAAGTGGCAAGGACCCTTTGAGGTCACACGGCGAGTCGGGGACGTCGACTATGAGGTGAAGTGAACGGACGGGTGGGGCGCTACAGATTTACCACCTCAACCTATTCAAACTCTGGAATGAGGAGGTCCCCGTGGCGTTGGTGTCGGTGGTTCCGGAGAAGGCGGAGCTGGGGCCGGAGGTTCAAAAAGGAACATTAGCATCACGTCCCTCTCCGGTCCCCTGTGGAGACCACCTCTCCCCGACCCAACTCGCGGAGGTTGCCCAGTTGCAGACCGAGTTTTCGGACGTGTTCTCGCCCCTGCCTGGCCGCACTAACCTCATAGAGCACCACATTGAGACGCCCCCGGGGGTGGTAGTGCGTAGCTGCCCTTACAGGTTACCTGAACACAAGAAAAAGGTGGTTCGGGAAGAACTCGAGGCCATGCTTGAAATGGGCATCGTCGAGGAGTCCCACAGTGACTGGAGCAGCCCGGTGGTCTTGGTACCCAAGGCCGATGGGTCGGTCCGGTTCTGTGTAGACTATAGAAAAGTCAACGCGGTGTCTAAATTCAATGCGTACCCAATGCCTCGTATTGATGAGTTGCTCGATCGGCTAGGCACAGCTCGTTTTTACTCGACACTGGATTTAACAAAGGGTTATTGGCAGATCCCCTTGACCAGCGCTCGAAACTAACGGTGTCCCGATGTCCTGGGGACCATAAAAAATGTCATCGGGACACAAAATTATCATATCTGGGACAATCCCGGGACAATGGAAAAAAATAGATCTAGAAAAAAAGTTCTACATTAATATTATTTACAAAGCCGTAACACATACGTAGACATTCACCTAATTTGTCAATTTTAATTTTAAAACGTTAACAGCGAAAAATACATAGTAGCTACACTTTCGATGCACCTGCATCAGTAGGCTACAGAGCAGCGCATTCTGTTCTAGAATCTTCGGCCGGAGTCCGCATTATATGGACTTGGAATGGAATTGCTACCGCACACGCTGCGCCGACTCTTGCCAGAACAAAAATGCTGAAGTGGTTGAAGCGGACCGACCGCGGGGAAGAAACTGAAAGCCCAGACATAACGTCTCCGGGACCTTCAGGATCCAAAGTGTCATCGCCTGGTCTGCAGGCAACGCTAGCAACTGAATGAACTTAATGAACACTGTTAGACACGTTATAAAATACAACAGGAATGATGTGGATGATATTGATGGAAGATACCATTCAACAGAATAAGTGAGTTTTCTTGGTGTCTTTCTAGTTCAGAAAGTTTAGTCAGTCAGCAGCACAACTAGGCTCGGACCTGCCACTATGCTGATGTTGCTAACATTTGCACCCGGCAGCGAAAGTTCATAAAATGGATAACGGAAAGTTCATAAAAATGGATAACGGTAATGGATAACGGAACGTTCATAAAAATGGATAACGGTAATGGATAACGGAAAGTTCATAAAAATGGATAACGGTAATGGTGAAAATTATAAGTTGGCCTTATAAGTGGCAACAGATGTTCAAGGTATAAGTAGATGAAATGAACATACAGTAAAAGGGGTCTTATTTTCAACTAAAGTGTACTGCAGATGTAGAGAGTTGAAACATTTTCTGAATGAGCTAGTTGGCCCCTTTAAATAAACGGGTATCTATTCATACAGTGAGATCGCCAAAGTTTAATAAACTGAAAATGCAATAACTGTCATTTTGAAGTAGATGATGTATAGGACATGTGTCGCTTGTGTCTTGTGACCAGGGCTGGAGTGGGCCCTGTTTTCAGTCCGGGAGTTTAATTCACATTCAGGCCACTTTGAAATGGAGGAGGAATTTGAGTACATTAAAAAAGATAAAACAAATAACTGTTCTTTCACAATGCTTTTTATTTGGTTTAAATTCAGGTAGTGACAATGTATGTTGTTCGTCGTTCTCTGCATTACTTTAGGGTTAATAAAACTTCCATTACGCGGTAGTTTAATGACCACAAACGTAATGCAGAGACCAACGAACGATTTCATCTAGTATGAGACGGGGCTCCACTTAAAATTGGATGGTGTGCGGCCGCGTGTCTAATCCGCATATACATTTATCTGTGTCACCAACATGTCCCAAAGTTCCTTAGTAAAAATATTTGAAAACACATCCAAAGGACATGCATCTTCAGAAATCGGCATCTTCGGCCCGGGTGTGGGAATGAACTTTTACGTCGGGGGCGAAATCCAGCTGACTGCCACTCCAAATAGCAAAGCAGCGAGTATGGCTGATTGTTTCACGTTATTTAAGATGAATTACACAACACATTTTTAGTCACATAGTCTTAAAATAACGAAAGCACCCATCTCGCGTGCATTTGAACCAATGCTTGTGCATTACATGCCGCATACGCCTCGAAAATAATGGCAAATCAACAATGCTGGGTACTCAGCAACCGGCAGATAAAGCGTGAGGGCGCATTAGGCAACTCAAAAATGGTTAAATGAAATGTAGACTAAAGCAAGTGTTCGATTCTGCTTAGAATATTGGCATACGCATACACCTCTTCTAAGTTATATATTTAACAACAATTATTTAACATCAAATATGACTTCTAGGCTTATGTGTTCATAACCACAATGTGCGCACGCCTGTGGAAATGCACGGTGTGACAGCGAGATGAAATAGGCTGGATGAGGAAATAACGCGCAACAGCACATTTGGGACCTGTTCATCTAAAATTGTTAATAACTGGGATGTAAAGCAATGTCTGGTTCTTCTTAGAATTAAGACATACACCACATCTATACCGTGTAAATTGCGAGATTTCACATGACAGCAAAAAGCTGAATTGACATCGCAAACTATCGACACATTATAGGCCTAGCATAGACTGATAAAATCGACAAACAGGGTTATCATACTCCATATCTTTCGTAACCTACCAGCTGGTCTTGAGAACATATCTGTCAATTTGACACATTTTGCTGCCACTTCCTTCCTTTTTTTAAGCTCCGCCCTTTCGGTTCCACCTGGCCTCTTTCTGCCCTCCATCACTGACGCGCGCTGTTTCGCGCCAATGTTGTTTAAGTTCCCCGCAATACAGAGGAGGAGTCTTGGACCAAACCAACTGCAATAGAGGGGAGGGGAGAATTTCCTTATTTGGTAGCGCCTATTTAATCTGCTGCGATGCTGTCGGCGTCTGGGCTGCCATGTGAAAATGCAGAGTGCAGTTGAATTGATGATTAATGCAAGAATAAGATCAGTGACCAAAATTAGTGAAAATTATTTTCCCCATGCTCCAAGCAGGCCACCATTGATGGTTTGGGCCGGGGATGGTCCCGGCTAAATATAGGGCCACCCCGGCATTGCTTGTGACTTATTGTAAAAATGATATAAAGGGTTCAAAATCACATAGTTACAAATATAATAGTAACTTCATATGATAATATTAACCACTGGTTATTTCAGAGAGGAAAAAAATGGGGACACTATTGCTTCCATTCGGGACAATACAACACAGAATTCGGGACCACTGGGGGACACAAAGAAAAAAAGTTAATTTCGAGCCCTGCCCTTGACTCCATTATCCCAGGAAAAAACAGCCTTTTCCACACCGTTCAGCTTAAACCAATTCGTCACACTTCCTTTTGGGCTGTTTGGGGCGCCCGCTACGTTTCAGCGGCTGATGGACAGGGTCCTCCGCCCCCACGCCACCTATGCGGCCGCGTCCCTAGACGATATCATTATTTATAGTAATGACTGGCCGCGGCACTTACAACACCTGAGGGCCGTCCTTAGGTCGCTGAGGCGGGCGGGTCTCACAGCCAACCCGAAGAAGTGTGCGACTGGGCGGGTGGAAGTACGGTATCTGGGCTTCCACTTGGGCAATGGGCAGGTCCGTCCCCAGATTAACAAGACCGCAGCGATTGCGGCCTGCCTGAGGCCCAAGACCAAAAAGGGGGTGAGACAGTTCCTGGGGCTGGCTGGCTATTATCGTAGGTTTATACCTAATTATTCAGACGTCACCAGCCCGCTGACTGATCTGACTAAAACGGGGGCACCAGATCCGGTCCAGTGGATGGAGCAATGCCAGCGGGCTTTTTCTAAGGTAAAGGCTGCACTGTGTGGGGGGGCCACTTTTACACTCCCCTGACTTTTCTCTCCCCTTTATGTTGCAGACAGATGCATCGGACAGAGGGCTGGGGGCCGTTTTGTCCCAGGGGGTGGAGGGGGAGGATCGCCCAGTCTTATACATTAGTCGGACGCTGTCGGTGCGTGAAGGGCGCTACAGTACCATCGAGAAGGAGTGCCTGGTGATCAAGTGGGCGGTCCTCGCCCTCCGGTACTACCTGCTGGGACGCCCTTTCACCCTCTGTTCGGACCACGCGCCCCTCCAGTGGCTCCACCGCATGAAGGATGCCAACGCGCTGATCACCCTTTGGTATCTGGCACTCCAGCCCTTTAATTTCAAGGTGATCCACAGGCCGGGGGCACAGATGGTCGTGGCGGACTTCCTCTCCCGTCGGGGGGGGGGGGGGAGTCGGCTGCGGGCCGGACGGCTGCCCGGCCTGAGTCAGGCGGTGGGGGTATGTGGCAGCGGGGGTGTGGTCTAGCATTGGTCTGTGACAGGAGGGTGGAGTCGGGGAAGGTAAGTGGCAGAATCACTACACCTGTCATTAATGTGTTTGTGTGTCTTCCCAGTGACCGCGCCCTATTTAAGGGGAGAGAGCGAGAGCAGAGGGAGCTCTCTCCACAACCAGACGGCTGATGTGTGTGCGTGTGTCTGAGTGTGTGGGAATAGAGATAAAAAGCTGAAAAGCTGAATAAAAGAGAGTTGTGTGAAATCAGTTCTGTCCTGCCGTCCTTCTGTGCTCCACCCACCTACACGAACTGCTACATCAACATAACCTTAATTAAGCAAAGAGCAGAATCTACTCACGAAGATAAATCAAGGATGTAACTAACCAAAGCAAGTAGCAATCAGAACAGCCTGCCTATTCCATTTTCAAGCATGCCAAACATATATTTCTACACTGTGTAGAGTAAACTTTTTGGTTTAAATGAGAAGCATTATGTTTGGAGAAAGGAAAACACTGCATTTCAGCATAAGAACCTGTAGAGTAAATTTTAGTGTCATACTGTTTTGTAATTTTTCCTTTTCTCTGAGCGTTGCCTCTTCAAGGACAAATGACAAAACATTCTGCAGTGAAACATTTTTCATCTTATGTTCCTTACGCAATGATGTAATACAAAAGATTTAATGTCTCCTTTTTATTTAGTAAAGAGCAGAGCCGGATTAATAATTTCCTGGGCCCTGGGCAACAAGGCTCAAGGACCCTCTCACCGCTGTCCCAAAAAAACTATCATAAAATCGGCATCATCAAGAGCATAATATCAGGCTTCTGCATGGCTCAGGAAAGATGTATGTGTGTACCTTTTATAGTCTCAGCATAAAGTGCATGTAATCAAAACACAAGACAGATGCACAAATGTTAAACATAACTTTTTATCCAAATGAAGCCATATACATACATCAATTATTTTAATTATTTTCCCACATATCAACTTAAACAAACCGCCACATTCATTATTTTAAGAAATAGCAGATTAGCCTACTCTGTGGCCTTCCTCCTTGACTTTGAATACGCAAACTGGTGCACAATATCTTCAAAATCTATTCCCTCAACAACTTCATTTTCTATGGAAAGTAATGACAGAGCAGAAAGTCGTCTCTGTGTCATAGTGATCCTTAGGGCATTTTTGACTCTTTTTAACACAGAAAATGATCTCTCACCCTCACAGTTTGAGACGGGCAGAGTTAAAAACATTCTAAGCCCAACATATACATTTGGGAATGTTGTCTTAAGGCCATTTGTTTCAAGAATCTGCAAAATTTTAACAGGCGAAGTGCAAGTGTCACTCGACACAAAGTGCGTGAACTGCATGAGCTCGTCTACTAGGGACGCATCTAGGTCTGTAGGATACATGGATGTCAACCTCGCAGCTCGTTCGCGCACTTCATGCTCATCACAGTCCCTGTCAAATAAAATGCCAAAGAGCTCACAGACTTCCGTGTAAGCACCGATCCGTTTTGATAGGCAAGAAGTGAGTTTGTCAATAATCACATAATATGTTTCAACTTTGAATCTTAGACTGCCATCAGTAAAGACGACCTCCTCATTGCCGTCACTCTCGTCAGCAAATCTCTTCCTTTTTCTCCTCCATGAAATGTCATACTGATAGTCCTGTGTAACACTGACAGATCGCGCTGATTCTTCCAAACTGGTCTCGCAACTTGCCAACATGGGAGAGCAGTGACTGTAAAAGCCGCACAGCAGTTGCTAAATCTATGTCCCTTGTTTGAATTTTATCACTGGTTGCTTTGAATCTGCATAGTATTTTGTCCCACATAATGGTCATCATTGCACTCTCAAGTGTATCAAGTTTTGCAACGAGCGCAGAAGCCTCGCGTTTGCATCGTTCTTTTTCATTACTGTCCGAGGCTATTTTGGCCAATGCACCTCGAATTGCTTTGTAATTTCTGCATAGAGCTTTTGTTGAGTCTGCTCTACAGCTCCACCTGGTACCACAGAGTGATTTTAATGTATGGCTAATGCCAAAGTCGCTGTTTTTGAAAACAGAATTCCAGTGATGAGTTGAAGCACTGCAAAATGTATAAAGAGACTGTAGGAGTTCAAAAAAAGAGATGACATCGGGACAACAGTCTTCAATGGTATTAACACCCACGAGATTTAAGGAGTGGGCGGCACACGGTGTATAGTGGATTAATGGGTTTACTTTTTTCAGCTGAGCTTGGAGTCTGCTATACTTGCCAGACATGTTGCTCGTGTCACCAAGTTTTAGTGTGTCCATGACCAGACAGTTGTACAGGTGTGGTGGTGAGCAGACAAACAAAGTTTTAATTTCAATAATTTATTATTATTTTAAATTAACAATAGATGCACCTGTAATTCAAAAATGTTAAAATGACAATCCATAAAAGAAGTCCTTTAAAACTCAGTCCATGCAATAACTAAAATCAGCGCAATCCCACCACCAGAGCGCAGCAGAAGCAGCAAGCCAGCAAGCAAGCAACACGCGGCCAGCAGCAATCCCAGCGACCCAGCAAGCAAAGCAATTAAGCAGTAGCAAGCAATCCCACAGTCAGCAGCAGTTAGCTTAGCATAACATGCTCGGTACCATCCCTTCCAGTCAACTCCTCCTCCCTATGTCAGGTTGGCACTGGACGATGCTTTGCCTGGGTGCGGCTTAACCACGACCCAGATGAAGTATCAAACGCGTTGTGCACACACAATGTGGAAACCACAGCTGAATGCCGGCGCCCTCCGTTGCGCTCCGCTTGCTCTGCCGTGCTCTCTTTCCTGGTCAGTCGCATCTCTATTCCTCCTCGCTGGACCCCTATAAATAGGAAAAATACATGCCTACCCCACCTGTCCCCCAATCAGTCTTTCCGTGTTTGTAATAGAATAATTGACTTTGCCATTGTCTGATCATAAGGAACACCTGTGAGTTGTTAGTTTCAGGCCACACACTAAATTAGTTCACACAGCAAACATATCAGAAAAGAAAACAAACGTATAATCGAGCACTGCACACTACAGTGAAAACACCACTACAAAAAAACACTGTGACACCCCCCCAGGCTTTAACCTTGGCAGTCCCTGACAAGCAATGAACAGTCATGTATAACTCACGGAGAGTAGCGCTCCGGTGGCAAGCCTAAATTCTGTCTAGCAGACCGGTGGGCTTCCTGGGGCTCCTGATCCCTGGGTACATTAGGGACAGGTACCCAGAACCCATAAATGGGAGGATCTGATTGCTCATCCCCCGATACTGCCAGTTTAACTAAACATACAGGGTCATCATTCACAACCGTTAGACAAGGCTTCAAAGCATTTCTGTGCAGAGTCTTTTCTTTCCCACCCTTCTCTGGTCTAACTTTGTAAACCAACCCAGTGTTACCCACATGCTCTATGACAACATACTGTTCAGGGTTCCACTGGCCTCCAAGCTTCCCTTGTTCTTGCCTGTGGTTCCAATGCCAGACTCTCTTGCCAATCAACAGGGGACTTGCTTTGGCTTGTTGGTCATAATGCCGTTTCTGTTGTGCAGCTATGAGGGTCATCTTTTGTTTGGCCAACTGAAATGCATAAGACAGTCTCTGATGGTGATTAGAAACCCAATCCCCCCACTCATACCTTGGTTGTGGCTGGTCCACTCCCAAGGAGGCATCTGCTGGTAGATGGAGGTGTCGGCCGAACATTAGGTAGGCAGGGGCAAATCCTGTTGAACCGTGGGGCGTATTGTTTTAGACCTGCAGCAGTTCTGGAAGGTACTGGTGCCAATGGCTTTGTTTCTCCTCAGTCAGGGTGCGTAGCATTTCCAAGAGGGTCTGATTCATCCTCTCCACTATACCATTCCCCGCCGGGTGGTAGGGGGTAGTCCTACTTTTAGAGACAGAATAGAGTTCACACAGTTGGTACATCACAGCAGACTCAAAGTTAGGCCCCTGATCTGAATGCAGTCTCATGGGGCAACCAAAAGGCATAATCACAGATGACCATAAAGCTCAGGCTGTCGTCACTGCCGTCTGGTCACGAGTGGGTACAGCCCAGGCATAACGGGTGAAGAGATCAGTCTTGACCAGGATATTAGGGTAGGGATCTTGAGGCCTACCTAGTGACAGAAAATCCATGGCCACTACTTCTAGGGGAAATGAGACATGAATTGGGTGGAGAGGGGCCTTCGCAGTAACCTTGTCCTTCTGTAGACTACAGGTCACACATGTTTGCTGCATCTGATGTACCTCCGACTCCATGTTGACCCAGAAGAAGTTCCTCCGGATGCTGGCAAGCATTCTTTCCACTCCAGCATGTCCAGTAGCCTCATGGTGTTTCGTCCATACTTCTTTCTTTTGAGCTGCTGGGCAGACAATCTGGAACATGCAGTCATAAGTCTTTGGGTGGATGATCTGGCGGCAGAGAACCCCGTCGCACAGGAGCAGACGATCAGCTTGCTTCAGCAGACGTTTGACGGCGCCAGGCAGGCCCCTCCACTCAGCAGGTTTTGGCACAGTCCCAGACGTCACATATCTAACTATCATGCAGAGGTCAGCATCCGCTTGTTGGTCAATTTTCCAGTCGCTGCTTATCTGGTGGATGGTGACAATGGGCGACAGGGGCGTGGCAGACAGCATACAGACTCTGGCCAGTGGGGTGACTGTAAACGGTACTGGAACTCTGGACAAGGCATCGGCATTGCTGTTCTCTCGACCCAACCGATACTTCACTTCAAAGTCATAGGAGGCAAGCTGTGCAGCCCACCGCTGTTCCGTTGCTCTGAGTCTGGCTGTCTGTAAATGCGCCACAGGGTTATTGTCAGTGAAAACAATACATTTGGAGCCCATCAAGTAGTCTTTAAATTTCTCAGTGATGGCCCATTTCAAGGCCAACAATTCTAACTTAAATGAGCTGTAATTCACATCATTCCGCTCTGTAGGGTGTAGACTACGGCTTGCATAGGCCACAACACGCTCCCCACCATCTTGCACCTGAGCCAACACCGCACCCAGCCCTTGGTTGCTGGCATCAGTGTACAGTCGGAAGGGGAGCATGAAGTCTGCATACGCAAGCACCGGTGCCTCGATCAGAGCAGTTTTCAACCTCTGGAACATTTTCTGGCACTCATTAGTCCAAATAATCGGCCGTGACCCTGCCTTTTTATCTGCTGGGATGCCAATAAGTAGGGCATTAAGGGGGCGTGCAATCTTCGCAAATCCAGCAATAAAACACCTATAATAACCTGCTAGGCCAAGGAAGGCACGGACGTCCTTGATGGTAGTCGGGACTGGCCAGTTTTGCATGGCCTCAATTTTGGCTGGATCAGGTTTCACCCCATGATGGGTGACGACATGGCCTAGGAAGCCTACCTCAGGCTGCAGGAAGGAGCATTTGTCCATACGCAATTTCAGGCCATGTTTCCAGAGGCGGTGAAAGACAGCGTCCAGATGTTTTAGGTGGTCAGTGAAGTTGGCAGAGTATATGATGATATCGTCTAAGTACACTAGTACTGATTCCACTGTCAGACCACTCAAACAGCACTGCATTAAGTGTTGAAAAGTGGCCGGCACATTACATAAGCCAAATGGCATACGATTGAATTCATAGAGGCCAAGGGGCGTAGCAAAAGCAGTCTTTTCGCAGTCAGCAGGATGGACCTCGACCTGCCAGTATCCGCTGGCCAGGTCCAGTGTGGAGAACCATTCTGCTTTGGCTAGTGAGGTCAGAGTCTCCTCAATCCTGGGCAATGGGAAGGCGTCCTTGTGAGTAGCAGCATTTAACTTGCGGAAGTCTACACAAAAGTGCCAATCTCCATTCTTTTTACGCACCATGACTATTGGTGCAGCCCAAGGGCTTGAGCTCTCATGGATTATGTCCTTCTCCAACATATCTGCCAATAGGGACCGCATTTCCTTATACATAGCTGGGGGCAAGGGCCGAAATCGCTGCCTAATAGGCGCTGCATCGCCAGTTGGAATTTGGTGCTGTACAATATCAGTCCTCCCAAAATCTTCATCCCCCTTAGCAAAGATCCCACCCCACTTGGTCAGCAAGGCCTGGAGCTCACCTTTCTGTTGAGTGGTGAGGTCCTCCCAGTCAGCACAAAGGTCTAGGGAAGGCATGGACAAGCCACCAGCAGCAGTATCCACCACTCTTACCTCCACAACTCCTTCCTGATGAGTGGTGAGTGACAGGTCACGTTGTCCATGGATCTCTGTTTCCTCCATCCAATACAACTGACCCAACTTCTGATAGCACCCTAGAGACACTTCAAAGGGATTGACATTACAGAGACGTATGGGGAAACTGCCATTTGTCACCTTCACTATAGCTCGGGCAACTCCAAAAGAATGAGGTTCAGGCAGAGCTTCAACTAGGCCACAGTAGGGGGTGTCATTTGGGTTACCTCGAACACGTGCCCATAAAACGACCTCACTTCGTGCTGGTAGCCGGATTCCTCCTCTTGCGGCAGTCCAGACATGCCCCATCAAGGCACCGTGTTGTATAGCAGTGGCCCGTTGGCAGGTGGTGAAGGCGTGGTTCCAGGCTTCCCAGGTTTGATGGTCCTGACGCACATGTGCAGGGGGCCGGCCTGATTTCTGAAAAACAGCACTCCAACAAGCAGAGATTACATTCATGCCAATAATGAGGGGGTTGGTAAGTCCTTCTGATTTCACAATTACAATTCCACGTTTGGGTATTTGGACGCCCTCTACATCAAAATCCATTGTTGCATATCCTATATAAGGGATGTCAAGACCATTTGCAGCTTTGAGTGTCAGGAACGTGGATTCTGATTCTAGGCCAACATGGGGGGCAAAATGTTGGTGAAACAGCTGTTCTTGCATTAGGGTGACTTGGGAGCCAGTATCCAGCAACCCTTGCATTTTGATGCCATTTATCACAACATCAATGCTTGGACACTGGCCCACAAATGCTAAATCGGTCCTGATTTTATCAGTTTCCTTTGTGAGCCCTGCTACTTGGACCTCAGCAGCAGGGGTTACTCGTTTAAAGGCTGCTGGGACTCAGAGCGACTATGACAGTAGTGGCCAATATGACCTGCTTGACAACAGCGATGGCAAATAGGCCTACCTTCCTCATCTCAATTAAAAAGAGACTGGGATTGAGATTGGGCTCTCCTTCTCCCATATTGTGGCCTACCTCCCCGTGGATCTGGCCTGAACTGTGCTTGAACAGGTGCAGGCTGACGTTCCTTCCACAGCTCTTGGGTCATTTCTCTTAACTGAGCTTTGAGGTCTACAAGAATTTCCTCCTTCAAGGTCTGTTTACAAGACTGGGTAGCATTGGACTCACCGATCAGTGCACAAGCAGCTCCTTCGGTCCCCGTCTGTTGATGCTCTTCCTCCAACAGCAGGGCTTCCTTGAGAACCACAGCAAATGACTCTTCTGAGTTCCTGCGGACATAAGTTTTTAATGCACAAGAAAGGCTACCTTCACGTAGGCCAAGCAGCAGTTGGTCACGCAGCTGAGAGTCTAATGGAGCCTGTTCCTCATCCTGCGTCTCGATCCGATGGTACAGCTCTCTTAGTCGTAGGGCAAAAGTCCTCAGGGTCTCGTTTGTCTGCTGTCTGCAACTAAAAAACTTAGATCGTAAAACAGACAGAGGTACCTGGTCCCCATACACATTAGCAAGCACTGCAAAAAATCTTTGAAGCCTTGTCACATTCTGTTTCAGGCAAAACCAAAATTTCCCATTTGGCCTCCCCTTCTAAGGCCCCCAAGACAAGACTAACAGCTTGGATGTCATTATATGCAGCGGCTGTAATTAAACCCGTAATTTGTTGTTTCCATTCACAATATTTACAACCTAGCGCAGTACCATCAAATTTTGGAACCCAAGGGGCCCCACCAAAAACAGGCATCATCATTGTATACAAAAACAGTACAGTTGTAACCCCCAGGGGGAGTACCAACCAGTACAGTTTACTATTTGTTAGAACCTGTGTCTGTCTCAGTTCAGATGCGTTGACGTAAGAGCGCTCTGGAGCAGGGTTAAAACAAACCACACGAGTTAAATCAATCTGGTTTATTCAGGCACTGCTCAGTGATACACAGAGAGAGCAGGGTTTATATACATCAGAAGCTTGCGTGACAAGATAAGTAAGGGGCTCGGGGGCACAAGGTCAACTCGCCAGATAAGGAGTCGTTTTTATTATACATGAAAGAGCAGACCATACACCCCCTAGAACAGGAGGAACCAGGAATGTGGTTTCAGCGAAACTAGAAGGTACAGAGAAAATAAAAGAGTATGTTCTCGCGATTATGCACGTTTACCAGGGTGTGAAAGGGTCATAAAGCTCAGGACAGCTATGCACGAGAACACACACAATCTTACAATCCCCTCTTTTATACTTTGTTTACAGAGTATAACTACAGTTTAGACTCTAACGTATTGACAGACATAACAAGACTGATTAGTATGTTGTTTAGCAGTCCAGTTGGCAAATCGCCAAAAAACGTTGTCCTCGTGGCTGGCTTGAGCGGGATTCCCTGCTCCAAGCGCTAAGACCAATACCAGAAGGAAAGTCATACTGGTCACTGACTTTGTTCTTTCTGTGTCCACAGGATGTAGATAGTTGAAGGTAGCCCAGGCTCACGTGTCTTCCAGATTCCTCAGTTCAGAAGTCTGCGGGACGCACCGACCATCCCCTCTTTGTAGATCAGCCGAAACCGGATCACTCCGGATGCTGGAAAGGGGATCCCTGAAAAGGCCGTCAGCTATTGTCACAGCAACTTTCTGAAACACAAAAACCTGTTAAGCATCAACAATATAGATTTCTATTACATTGGAGCCTTCTTTATTCGACTGGCATGAATCCACTGTGGAAAAAGGTCAGTTAGTACAGCCGTTCGAGTTACAGCGAGCACATCCGTGGGTTCACTGTAGGGTGGTTCCTCCAAAGGAGCGCCTAATTTCGCAAATTTCTTTACCAACACTTTATCCCCTACCTCAAAGGGGTGAGTGGGTGCCTCAGGAATGGGAGGCTTTTTGGAATTTAGTCTCGTCCAGTACTCATCCAACACCCGCATGAGACCCACGGCGTACTCACTGAGATGTACATCAAGATCACTCGTTCCTATAGCCTGCATACCTCTGCGCCAGGGTGTAGGAAAAGGCCGGCCCATCACGAGCTCATACGGAGACAGGTTGTCGAGGGCCACTTGAGCGGTCATTCGCATGTCAGCGAGGACTAAGGGTAAAATTTGTACCCAGTTTTTAGTGCCGGTTTCTTGCATGGCTTTACGCAGCTTACCCTTGATTGTTCTGTTTGCGCGCTCCACAATGCCGGAGGATTGTGGATGGTACGGGATGTGGAATCGCCAAAGGATTTTTAGGTCCTTACATAGTTCTTGGGTCACCTTAGAGGTGAACGGCGTACCTTTGTCAGAGTCTATCCCTACCGGGAGACCATAACGCGGAATGATTTCTTGCGTCAATTTGTTTACCGCCGTGCGAGCGTCTTCTTTCCCGCAAGGGAAAGCCTCCACCCATCGTGAAAATTTGTCGACCATGACCAAGAGATACTTAAAGGGGCCCTGTTTTGGCATGTGAGTAAAGTCAATCTGCCATTCCTGGAACGGCGTGTCAGGTATGGGAAGGTGCTGATGTACCGCGCCTGGTTTAGATGGATTATTCTGTGCGCACGTTAAACATCTGTCTAGAATGTGATGTACATCGGTGTGTATTTTGTCGATGCAAAATATTTTGGATAAATCCTCCACTACCCCCCTTCGTCCGCGGTGAGTGGGACCATGAAACTCGCGGACGAGAAATGGAGTGCAATGTCTAGGTAAACAAAGGCGGCCCTGAGCATCGATCCGAACGCCGTCAGACGGCTGCGCGCCGCATGAGTCCCAGAAATGGTTGTCTGAGGCCGAAGCGGAGGCCTGGAGGGAGATCAAGTCAATGTCCGGAAGAACGGCACTAATCATACGGCTGGATGAGACCAGGGAGAGAGTAAGCGAAGGCGGAAAAACACCGGAGGCAGCCGCGGCTTTGGCAATGCGATCGGCGAGAGAGTTTCCCCTGATCTCAAAAGAGTCCCCAATACAATGAGCACGAGTCTTAACAATGGCTAAAGAGCGCGGGAGAAGACAGGCGGTGATTAAATCAGTAACAAGCGAAGAATGAGAAATGGGCTTACCGTCTGCAGTGGTGAACCCACGCGAAGCCCAAATCCGACCAAAGTCGTGAGCAACGCCGAAAGCGTAACGTGAATCAGTGTAGATAGTGACGTCTGTGTCCTGGGCAATAACACATGCACGGGTTAGAGCGTATAGTTCGGCAGCCTGAGCCGAGGAGAAAGGAAGAGAAAAAGCTTCAACAGTTTCATCAGGAAGGCGGCACACAGAATAACCACACACGAAAACGCCGTCAGAGGGGCGTGAGCACGAGCCGTCCACAAACAGCGAATCACCTGAAAGTAACGGGGTGGAGCGTAAGTCGGGGCGGATACTTGTCTCGAAAAGAATGCTAGAAATGCAGTCGTGTGTTTCAGAAGGAAGAAAATCATCCTGTGAATTGAGGAGGCGCTGAAGCGCGTGCGCGAGAGAATCAAAGGAGGAGGAGGGCTTAACAGTAAGGTTTTCGGTGGCCAAAAGAATAGACTCGTATCCAGAGCGACGCTGCGCAGATAAATGCTGGGTACTGAGGTTCTTTAAAACGTGCACTACATCATGTGAGGTGTGGAGAACGAGCGGGTGAGACAAAACCAGCCGTTCAGCGTCCGTGACCATGACAGCACATGCAGCCACCGCCCTGAGGCAAGCAGGGAGACCCTGTGCCACAGAATCAAGAGTTTTAGAGAGGAACGCACAAGGCCGCATACCCCCCCCGTGCTCCTGCGCCAAAACCCCAGACGCAGTTCCCTGCTGGTTGCACACATATAAATGAAACGGCAAACGGTAATTCGGAAGTCCGAGAGCAGGGGCCGAGCATAAAGCCTGTTTCAAGGCCCTGAAGGCCGTCAGCATCTCATCAGACCACACCAGGGGCTGAGTCAAAGGGTCCGAGTGCAGAATTGCAGAGCGCAGACACTTGTCATAGGTGGAACAGTCAGGAATCCACTGGCGGCAGTAATTGATAAGTCCCAGAAAAGCCATGAGGGCGTGTTTGGTGGCAGGCACCTGAGTGTCTAGGATGACCTGCACACGCTCGGGGCTGAGCCTGCGGGAGCCCTGGGAGAGATCGTGACCCAGATATCGAACAGTGGGGAGGCAGAACTGAAGCTTAGTTCGTGAGACCTTGAAACCTTCTTGCGCCAGAAGAGAGAGGAGAGCGAGTGTGGCTTTAGCGCAAAGGTCCTCGTCCTCCGCCGTTACCAGAAGATCATCCGCGTATTGGAGCACGGAGGAGCCCGAGGGGAGGCACAAACCGGCCAAGGCGTCCCTCACTACGGCTGTAAAAACCGCGGGGGAATCGACATATCCTTGGGGTAACCTGGTCCATGTGTACTGCTTTCCCCTGTGCGTAAAAGCGAACAGGGGCTGCGTGTCGTGGCCCACAGGGACGCTGAAAAAGGCAGAACAGAGATCAATTACAGAGAAAAACGCATGTTCACACGGAATCGAGGCCATAAGAGAGGGAACGTCTGGAACTAATGGGGCGACTGGGATAATTAACTCATTAATCTTACGCAAATCCTGGGTGAAACGCCACGTGCCGTTGGGCTTCTGCACCGGATTCACTGGGGTGTTATAAGGGCTGACACAGGGAACAACCACACCTTGCTCTAGGAGAGAACACAGAACATCATCAATGCCAGACAGTTTAGCTGGGGAAAGGGGGTACTGTTTTACATATACTGGCGAAGAGTGTTTAATGACCGCCTCGTAAGGGGTACAGTTAACAAAGCCCACCTCGTCCTTATGTTCCGCCCAAAGAGAAGCTGGGAGATCAGAAAGAGAGGGTGTGAGGCAGGTAACGGCACAAGCAGCATTGAGAAGGTTATGGGGGAGAGAAAGAGAGGTGAGGGCAAGAGCAGCCGACGAGGTTTCGTCTGGTATGTCAACAACCATGTGTGAGCCACTAAAAGAAATAGAGAGCCCTAGGAGGCTCATGAGGTCCCGTCCAAGCAGGTTAAAAGGGCAATCAGGCATGCAAACAAAGGAGTGAGAAAACTTCAGTAAAGGATCAAGGGCACAAGTAACAGAAAGGGGGGGCGTGCAACTGGAATGGAAAGGAACCCCTTCTATTCCCACAGAGCTTACAGACCGTGTAGATAAAGGACCCGCATATTCCCTCCCCACTGAGGACATGGTAGCCCCGGTGTCGAGTAAAAAAGGATATTCAGTCCCTGCCAGGCATAAAACAATAGTGGGAAGATCTTCGTTAAGAGGGGAGCTGAATAAAAGATTTAACATAGCAACGGTCGGGGTTTCATCGCTCTGAGGGCAGCCCTATGGGCGGGCAGGATCTCTCTGCCCTGTGGGGCTTGAACCGGCGCGCATGACGGGTTTCTCGCGTTCCTGCTCATCTCGCTGTTTCGCATGACATTCTCTTATCCAGTGCCCCTCTTTTCCACAATAGTGGCACTTTCCATTTCTCCTCCCTCCCCCGCCGCGCGGTCCCGTTCGGCGACCCCTCTCCTGTCGTCCCTCCGCTCGTCCGCCCGGCACGACGGATAAACATGCTTTATTCGTTTTACAGTCTAAAAGACCATCGCTCTCCAGCGTGCGCACCCGCTCCCCGGCCTGGCGGAGGACCAGATTATTCCGGTCACTCCAGTGATGTTTTAATACGCTCTGTATTTCGGGGCGACAATTAGACAGAAAGGTGGACAAGAACATTGGGTTCGGGTTTGCCAAATCAAGTTCAAGACCTCCCAAATGTTGCCAAACTTCCCCAAAGCGCTTCCAGAAAGCCGACGTCAGCTCAGAACGCTCCTGTTTGCAATTAGTGACCTGTGACAGGTCTCTATTTGCTTGTTTTAAGGCGAGCAGGTATCGCGTCAATTGCTCGCGAAGCTGCTGCAGTGCGTTCGGCGTGTCCTTCCAAAAGAAGGTAGTCACGGTGCGCCGACGCGGGCGACCGTTTTCCCCTACCGGAGGCAATTCCTCCTTAACATTAACAGCAATATCGTTGACGGGGCGGAGGACCTGTACGTTTTCTAACAGGGCCGTCTCATCATATGCGCCTCCTAATTTATTTTGCAGAATAAACCGGTAATCAGCTCCCGTAAGCTGACAATTACGAGAAACATTAATTAACTGATCAACAAAAAGCAAGGGCTTATCGGGTGACGGAAGAAGTGAGATGATGTCCTTAAGAGCCGACGGGGACGGAGGAGTTATATCAATACCACTGCGCTTTGCAACCCATACACAAGCAGCGTTTTGTGGCGGATAAGGACGCGAGCCGGCGTCTGGACCCACACCATCGGGATTATCCCAATCGTCATCATCAGTGTCATCATCGGTATCGTCACTACTTTCTTCGTCTTTGCCGTTCTTGGCTGATGCAGGCGCACCCTTTATCCCTCCGGGACGCTGCCCTCTGTCAACCACGGGAGGGGGATATGCGGACACAGCAGCCAAGGACGGATATATTTTAGGAATCGTTTTTGCAGCTGACGGCGATTTACCAATAACTTTTCCAGCCTTACTATAAGGCGGAGGTTTACTGTCTAACGAGGCTGGAGGAGCAGAATGAGATTTGGATTTTCCTAGCGCCGCCTCCTCCGTTTCCTTGGTGACGGGTGCAGCCCGAGGCTTCGGGGTGGATTTCAGGACTGAACGGGGAGTATAAGCCTGTTTAAAATTATCCCAAATCTTCTTCATATCATACCATTTGGCATATCCTTCCCGCATATACGGGCGATCCCATCCGGGGTCCCCTAATCCCTCATAAATCATGCGATGGGCCGATGCAAGATAACCAGGATCGAAAGTACCTCGGCGAGGATATGAAGGAATTTGAGGGTTGGCCTCGGTCCAACCTGCCAAATTATTGAGCCAAGGAGAAACATAATAAGCGAAACCGCACCTAGTCATCCATTCGGCCGGGGTTTCCCCTGGCGCAGGCTTAGGGAACGAGCTTCCCATCGTACAATGACAACAAACGGATCTGAAGAGGAACAGACAACAAATATAGTACAAATTTGTATAGCGCGCTCTTCCTGGACTCGAACCAGGGAAAACTGTCCTCCGTAGGACACTACGAAACTACTGCCAACCAGGTAGTCAATCAAACATGTCTTACCTGATTGAGAGTATCACGTCGAGGTCACCAAATTGTTAGAACCTGTGTCTGTCTCAGTTCAGATGCGTTGACGTAAGAGCGCTCTGGAGCAGGGTTAAAACAAACCACACGAGTTAAATCAATCTGGTTTATTCAGGCACTGCTCAGTGATACACAGAGAGAGCAGGGTTTATATACATCAGAAGCTTGCGTGACAAGATAAGTAAGGGGCTCGGGGGCACAAGGTCAACTCGCCAGATAAGGAGTCGTTTTTATTATACATGAAAGAGCAGACCATACACCCCCTAGAACAGGAGGAACCAGGAATGTGGTTTCAGCGAAACTAGAAGGTACAGAGAAAATAAAAGAGTATGTTCTCGCGATTATGCACGTTTACCAGGGTGTGAAAGGGTCATAAAGCTCAGGACAGCTATGCACGAGAACACACACAATCTTACACTATTAAATCTGAATGTTAACCAAACCCACAAGCAGGGGATCCGAAGGGAACAATGAAGGAGAGAGAGAGACTGGAGTATTAAAATAAACAATTTATTTTTTCCAATAAAAATATAAATAAAACACACACACATTCATTCAGTCCTTGGGCTACACACCTTGAGGGCAACAACAATCAGAATGGACAGATCTTAATGTTTCAAACAGTTCAGCAGACAAGAAAACAATACAAAAATGCACAAATCACTGACTGATTACACTGCATGCCAATGGCCACACAAAGAAAAAGGAAAATAAATTTAAACAAACCAGTGAAGCAACGAAAACACAAAGTAGCCAAAACCAAAAATTGTTACCCTTCAACACTAACCCAAATGACCCACAACTTACACACCGCACACACATGCACGCACCATACACACAAGCATACAAACACCCAGCCCACCGGTAGCGACTGCCAAATACGCACCGTGAGCCGACCTCTCACACCGACACACAGACACACGCACACACTTTAAACTAAAAATGGGGCACAGGAAAAACAGTGGCTGGGGTGGCGTAGAGTGCTCCACTTGCAAGGAAACATGGTTATAATATACCAAAATCAGGTTCACACGGCTGTCATTTTACATACTTTGGTCACAGAGGCAGTCTGAACAGGGTAAGATGTTAAAACCTACACTACCTGTATGAATGTCAGCCACAACGTAGAATCAGGGGTTAGTCGGTCGCCTTCACAGCAAAGTTGATGCACTAGGTTTTGCAGTCCTCAGCCAATCACCAATGTTCACGCTACAATAAATTCATGCCGCATGAATGTAATGTATATAAACGCTCGATGCGTTAAAAAGAAAGAAACCCGGCACTTACGTTCTCTGAACACAAACAGAGCACAACACGCCACAGGATTACGGCAGCACAAAGGATTACAGCAAATCACTAACGTGGATTTCTCTCCAAAGAGATGCAAAACATGAGGCCAGTGAGCAAGAGGCCAGCTCATAAGGAGGCAAACCGACCAAACGGAGATGGAGCAACAAAGCCCCCAAAAAAATGACACGAGTGGGAAACGCTGCTACTCTTAAGATGTCATGCCAATTACCAGGGCACCTGATCTTAATTACAACCACGCCCACTACACTACACCGCACCCCTTAAAGGCACCTACTGCCAATCGAGCAACCCCTTGCCCATGTTACACAGTGAAAATATAAAAATCTACCAAAAAAACCCCAACAACAAATGTCTTTGCTGCCACTCACTACTGTCCACAATGTCCTGCTGGCTACGCCAAATTATGTCACCAAGTTTTAGTGTGTCCGTGACCAGACAGTTGTACAGGTGTGGTGGCAAGCAGTGAGCAGACAAACAAAGTTTAAATTTCAATAATTTATTATTATTTTAAATTAACAATAGATGCACCTATAAAATTCAAAAACGTTAAAATGACAATCCATAAAAGAAGTCCTTTAAAACTCAGTCCATGCAATAACTAAAATCAGCGCAATCCCACTACCAGAGCGCAGCAGAAGCAGCAAGCCAGCAAGCAAGCAACACGCGGCCAGCAGCAATCCCAGCGACCCAGCAAGCAAAGCAATTAAGCAGTAGCAAGCAATCCCACAGTCAGCAGCAGTTAGCTTAGCATAACATGCTCGGTACCATCCCTTCCAGTCAACTCCTCCTCCCTACGTCAGGTTGGCACTGGACGATGCTTTGCCTGGGTGAGGCTTAACCACGACCCAGATGAAGTATCAAACGCGTTGCGCACACACAATGTGGAAACCACAGTTGAATGCTGGCGCCCTCCGTTGCGCTCCGCTTGCTCTGCCGTGCATTCTTTCCTGGTCGGTCGCATCTCTATTCCTCCTCGCTGGACCCCTATAAATAGGAAAAAAACACGCCTACCCCACCTGTCCCCCAATCAGTCTTTCCGCGTTTGTAATAGAATAATTGACTTTGCCATTGTCCGATCATAAGGAACACCTGTGAGTTGTTAGTTTCAGGCCACACACTAAATTAGTTCACACAGCAAACATATCAGAAAAGGAAACAAACGTATAATCGAACACTGCACACTACAGTGAAAACACCACTGCAAAAAAACACTGTGACACCCGCATTATCATAACTTTGACCACGACAGTTCGCCATGTCCAGTCCAAGGTTTCGCACCATGCTGATGACAGATTCCGCTAAACTAAGGCCTGTTTGGCTGTGGATGGGCTCAAATCCTATGAACCTTTCAACTACTTTTCCACTTCCATTAACAAATCGGAATACGAATGTCAGCTGGTCCACATATGAAAGATCCGGGGTAGAATCGATGATTACAGAGAAATATTTTGCTAGCTGGATTTCATCTGCAATGACTTGCTTTGTTTTGTCACCCATTAATGCAATAAGTTCATCACACACAGTGGAGGAGATGTATGAGGGCTTACCTTTCCCCTTGTTGCCATGCTTTTCCAGGTGGGCTTTTAAAAATGGGTCAAAATGTGCAATGACCTCCAATATTCCCAGATAATTTCCATTATGCACTGAGCCCAACAGTTCATCGTCGCCTCTGAAAGCTAATCCTCTTGCTGCCAAAAACTTGATGACAGTAACGACACGCCTGAGTACCTCGGTCCAGTACCGTTGTTCTGCCTCACATTGTCGGGAAAGTGCAGCATCCACTCGGCAAACGACTTTGGATCTCTGTAATAAAGACAACATATTCCGTCTATGTTCCAAACTTGTTTCGTGGTCCCGGATCCTCTCAGAGTGTTTCCAGTCGCTGAATCCACTGATGAAGGCATGATGTTGGCTTTGAGGTGATAGGAGTTTTCAGGCATAGCAATAAACATTGCCAGTAGATGGTGAATAAAGCAGCCATTCCCTCAGGATGACTTTGTTGTTTTGAAGACGGCAATTTAACAGATCAGTTGTAAGAGAGCGGGTTCGACACCCAAGCCCAGACTCCCTCACTGATGCTGGGTACCTGCTGGCCCGGTTTTGGAAGGCGGCAGGCCCTCTGTGGATGGCCTCCTCCCTTAGCGTCTCTGTTAGGGGTCCCCATAGCGCTGGATCTGATGGGAGTGTGAAGGTGCTGCGAGGGCTGGAGCTACTTGCTGTCTCAGCTCCTTCGGTTGGATTTGCATCAGGTGTAACATCTTGATGATGTGGAGGCTGCTCATCCTCGTCATCCTTTTGCTCTTGTTTAAGTTGGCAGACGTCCCATGTCTCACTAGCTTCCACACTGGTGGCCTGACTGCTAGTGCTAGCAGCACTAACGTTAACGTTAGCCGTTTCCTCCACAGCCACAGGAGGAATTCCAGCGTTTTCTTCATCTTTTCTCCGACTCGACTCAGAGGGCACTGGTTTGCAGTAAAGAAATTGGCTATTTTAGGTATATGTTTCAAACTGTCCACTAATTTCAATTCCCTTTCTCTTTTCAATTTTCTTTTCGCACTCCCGCTTAAGTGTTTCTCCATCTTCCTACACTGCTTTTACCCATCGGGCTCTCTCCAGTCCATCCGAACATCAAGTCATGTGACTCGTGTCCTCTCGCAGTGTCCGAGTAGTGCTGGGAAGCGTGCAGGCAGGGATTACTACACAAACACTGAACACACCTTAAGGAAAATAAGAATTGCGTTCATAGCGCTATATTTTAACATTTTAGTTGATGGTGTCCTGGGCCCCTTAGACGGCTTGGGCCCTGGGCAAGTGCCCAATTGCCCTAATGGTTAATCTGGCCATGGTAAAGAGTATATATGAGAACAAAGGGATGGTGTGAGGGGTGTGCTGAACCCTCATCACTTGTCCGTTTCTGCAATAAACCTCCTTTCTCTTGCAAAAGGATGAGACTGGTGTTGGTATTTGTCATTTTTCCATGACAACTGCAAAAAACTGAAAACAGTCTGAGGAGAAAATTCCTTAATACTAGTGAAATTATCTTGCTGCATGGACAGATCATTTTACTTAACAGGGCATCTTGGAATAAGTTAGTTACAATCTAGAATTAGGTTTAATAATCTCAGAGTTGGTGTCTTATATTCTTCTAATAGGAAATGCTAGATTGTTTCAACTATATTCAAGATATTCTAACTTGTTAAGATATAACTTTTGCAGTGTATCACCAGCCCAGCAGTGAGCACCGATAGCTAGCCCTGACTTATTCTGAGAAAACAGTGTCAATAGTGTATCTGTCAAATTTATAGGGTTAAAAGAGTTTGTTTTTAATTAACTGGTGAATTAGTAACACTGCTGCTAACATGCCATAAACAGCATCATCACATAGGGCAACAACATGACATAGCACATATAGACCAACCCCCAATTCACTTATTGGTTGAAATCCTGTCAGTCATCAAATTAATGAAACAACCTGAAAAATCTGTTGAAAGGTACCCAAATTCATTCTGTCCCCACAGCTACACTGGTCAACATATCAAAAATCCCCCCACCATATAAAATCAAGTGACCCATGATTTCATGCACATCAAGTCTGACATGAAGCTGATGAGGAGGAGTATAGCGAGATTGGTGAAAAAGTCACTCTTTCTGTTGCCAAATTTTGGCTCTGTGTTGACGACACAGATTAGGTGTACAGAGTGCAGACAGGGACTCCAGCAAGACTAGCTATGACAGCATAACTAACAGGGAGAGCCAGAAGGTAATACAGACATGAGGGTGCCCTGAGACATAAAGTGGCCAGACACTCCACACCATCATATCTTCTGAGTGAACTGGCAGGAGTGTGAGATGCATGGGACAACAGCATCCAAGAATACCAGTTCACCAAAACATCCTATGCCCCTGAACACTCTAGATCTGTGCTTGTATCTAAGAAAAAAAATTGGAAAAACAAATACGGAGCCTAGAATTAAACACTGAGGCTTCATCTGAGTCCTGAACACTAATTGGAAAGCTGTTCCATAAATGTGGGGCTGTGCAAGAGAAAGCTCTGCTCTTTGCCGTAGCCTTCATTATACAAGGTACCAACAAAGAGCCTACAGTATACCTTTTGATCAAAATAGGTGAGGTGGATCATAAAAGACTTGAAGTTTGCTCAGGTACTGTGGTGTTAGGCCATTCAGTGCTTTATAGGTCAATAGTAGTATTTTATAATCAATATGGAATTGTACAGGGAGCCAACGCAGTGTGGCTAAAATAAGGGTGATGTGGTCATATCTTCTAGTTCTTATAAGAACAAACTGGAGTTTGTTTATGCACCTACTGGAATGTCCAGGTAGCAAGGCATTACATCCATTTACACTGCAATACAGTCATCAGGAAACATTTTATGCAGGGGATTAGACATAACTTCAGATCAACAAAATTTCAAGGCATTACAATAATCCAACCTAGAGGTAACAAAAGCATTAACTAGTTTTTTTCTACATCAAAGGGACATTATATTTCTCACCTTAGCAATATTTCTTTGGGAAACAACCATTCACACCTATGGACAATTTAGAGTCGACAGTTAACCTAACTGCATGTCTTTGGACTGTGGGGGAAACCCACACAGACACGGGCAGAACATGCAATCTTCTCACAGAAAGGCCCCTGCTGGCCACTTGGCTCGAGCCCAGAACCTTCTTGCTGTGAGGCAACAGTGCTAACTACTGTACCACCATGCCACCTGATTGGTGGGGTGGGGGTGGGGGTATTATATTAATATTATCTACATGAGCTGCAAATGCGAACCTGGAGTCAATAATCATGGTGAAACAGAAAGGCCATCCAGTTTTATTATGTAATCAGAAATCTTACTTCTAACTGCATGTGGTCCTCGGACAAGTATTCTATCTTGTCTTTTTATGATCCTGGAGATAAACGAGAGGTTTAATATTGGTCTATATTTGGACAGCTGACATGGGTCACAGTCATGTTTTTTTAATCAGGGGTTTGATAGTTGCTAGTTTAAAAGATTTAGGTCATAGCTAATGCTAAGGGAAGAAATTATTATTTTTAGAAGCGGTTCATACTGTAGCAGCATGGTAAAGTGCATATACACTGCATGGCCATAAAAAAGTTAACATTTGGATTTAAATATGCAAATACTTAAGAACCTTTGATTGGATGATTACTGCAGTAATTAATATATTTCAGCTGGCAACAGTTCTTTTAATGCTACCTGATGCAGTGAGTAGCTTTTCATTGTTGGAAGATATATCCAGTGGTCATGGAAAAGATGTTACTGTGCTTCAGAAAGGTCAAATTATTGGCCTGGATCATACAAAGAAAACAAGCTTATGCAACGTCACAACATTTATTTCCACCCCGAGTTCCATTAATTTTTTTGCCAAGATTGTATTGATGATGGGAGAGTCAAACTACTCTATAAAGTCTGCTGTAGCACATCCCAAAGACTTTCAGTGGTGTTAAGCTTAGAACTCTGTGGTGGCCAATTCATGCATGTAAATGATTCCTTATGCTCCCTGAACCACTCTTTCACAGTTTGACCCTAATGTTTGTTGTGGAATATGCCCAACCCATCAGGGAAGAAAACATTCATTGATGGGATTCAGTACATTGAGGTAGTCAGCTGATTTCATATTATTGCCAAATAATCTTTCTGAGGCTACACCTGACCAAATGAAGAAATGCGAGATCATAACACTGCCTCCAGAGGCTTGTACAGTGACCATTATGCATGATGGGTGCATCACTTCATGCACTACCCTTCTTACCCTGATGCACTCATCGCTCAGGAATAGGGTAAATATGGACTCATTGGATCATATGACATTTTTCCATTGCTCCAGAGTCCAATATTTATGCTCCAGAGCAATTTGAAGCCTTTTCTTCCAATTAGACTCACTAACAAGTGGTTTCCTTATGGCCACACAGCTCTTTAGTCCCAATCCTGTGAGTTTTCATCACACTGTGTTAGGGTGGGTGGAGATATGGTGAAGTTCGGATCCAAACGCAGAACACAGACAGTAATCCAAAAAATAAAATGATTTAATACAGGGAAGAAAGGGTGTGGCAAAGGGTAAACAAACAGGACAAAAAAACAAATGGCAAAAATAGTCCGGGCAAAATGAGAACAAACAACTTGACAAAAACATGAGACAAGCAAAGACAAAAATGCTAGCGCAAAAAAAACCTGAACAAGAAAAGACCCTTAGTGCAAGAAACCATGAATCAGAAATAACCCTTAGTGCAAAAAAACATGAACCAGAAAAATGCTAGTGCAAAAACCATGAACAAGAGAGAATCACTAGAGAGAAAAACCATGAGAAGCAAGAGAGGCACAGAAATGGCTAGAGAAGCAAACGAGATGTTCTGGCCAGGTCTGAGTCTGAGAACGGCATATTTATAAGCAGCGGTGAAAACCAGGAAGTGAATGCAGGTGAGAAGGAATTCCTGTCCCGGATCTGGATCAGCGCTGGTGTGAGAGATCCATAATCTTTGGAGTGGATGTCCGGGGCGGAGCATGACAGTACCCCCCCTCTTCAACGAGCACCTCCAGGAGCTTTAGGAAGAGTGTCGGGGTGTTGCCGGTGGAAGTCAGAGATGAGGGTTGGGTCCAAGATGAACCTGGCAGGGACCCAACTTCTCTCCTCAGGACTGTAACCTTACCAGTCCACCAGGTATTGGAGTCCTCTGCCTCACCACCACACCTTCAGCAGCTTCTTGACTGTGTAGGCTTCACTGCTATCGATGAGCCTGGGAGGGGGTTTGGAGGGTGGGAGCAAAGAACTAGAGACCAGAGGTTTAAGCTGAGATACATGAAAGGTAGGATGAACATGTCGCATGGTGAGTGGTAATGCCAGTCTAACAGAACATGGGTTGATTACCTTCTTGATGAGGAAAGGTCCAAGGAACCTGGGTGCTAGCTTGCAAGAGACAGTCCTAAGTGGCAGGTGGCATGTGGAGAGCATAACTCGTTGACCTACTCAGTAGGTGGGTGCCTTGGAGTGACGTTTGTCAGCCTGCCTCTTGGATGCGAGTGCGGAGCCAAATGAGTCTTCTCCGGGCCAGTGCCCACGTCCTCCTGCAGTGGCGTATAAAGAGCTGGGCTGAGGGTATGGCGACCTCCTCCTCTTGGCTGGGGAACAGTGGTGGTTGGTAACCTAGTGAGCACTGGAATGGAGAGAGACCTGTGGCAGAGGAAGGGAGAGTGTTATGTGCATATTCGATCCAGGGTAGGTACTTGCTCCAAGAACTGGCATTCCTGGACGCCATGCACCTGAGTGCAACCTCCAAAGCCTGGTTCGCCCGTTCTGCCTGGCTGTTGGTTTGTGGGTGGAAGCCTGAGGAGAGACTACAGGTGGCTCCGATGAGTTTGCAGAAGGCTGTCCAGAACTGTGCAGTGAACTGAGGACCCCGGTCAGAAACAATGTCAGTAGGCAGACCATGTGGGAAAACGTGGTGGACGAGTAGTTCTGCAATCTCTTTGGCTGAGGGGAGCTTGGGCAGAGGAATGAAATGGATGGTCTTAGAAAAATGATCAATAACAGTGAGGATGCATGTGTTGCCACCTGAGTTGGGGAGTCCTGTGATGAAGTCCAGGGCGATGTGAGACCAACGTCGTTGTAGAGTTGGAAGGGGTCTTAGTAAGCTGGCAGGGGGTCGATTGGTTGTTTTGTTCTGGGAGCATGTGTCACAGGCTGCCACGAACTCCTGGATGTCCTCCTTGATGGATGGCCACCAAAAGCACTGCTGGATGAGAGCCAGGGTTCGGTCGGCTCCTGGATGATAGGCCAGCTTGGAGCCATGACCACACTGCAGCACCTGAGTTCGCACAGGACAGGGAACAAACAGATGGTTACAAGGAATGTTGTTGGAGTTAACTTCACCGGGGTCCTGCTCCAGGGCCTTCTGTATGAGTATCTCAACCTCTAGAATAGCGGCTCCCACCAGGCAGCGTGGAGGAAGGATGGTCTCGGGTGGCTTGGACTCCTCTTGGTGGGAAGAGAACATCCTGGACAGGGTGTTGGGTTTGCCATTCTTGGAGCCTGGGTGGTAGGAGAGTGTGAAGTTGAAGTGGGAGAAAAAGAGAGACCAACAGGCTTGATGGTAGAAGGCGTGACCGACCTGTCAATCCAGACAGGAAGGCCACGCCTTCGGAATCATCAGCTGATAAAAGATGCATCACCAATAACATCCGGTGACACTCTGAGGAAGACGACAGTCGTACGTCGAAACATGTCAGGTAAACAAACCCAAAAACTAGATGTCTGATAAAAAAGAAACAAAAAACTAACTATATTTAATATAAGACATAATGAACGTAATCGAAAGATTAAGAATAAGTTATGGAGACGAAAGCATCAAGGAGTTTCGCCGCATAGAGAGATTGACACGAAAATGGGCACGCTACAGGAATCACCTGAGATTCAATCTGCGCTGCCGGGATGAGGAAGTCGTACCGGCCAGCCTGAACATCAAGAACCCAATTCCAACCAGAAACGCGGAAAAGATGATCAGGAAAGTGCGGATGACTCTGGTAAAAGAACGGATACGGTGCACAACGGACAAACTAAATAATATCAACAGCGAACTACATAGGGAGATGGAAACTTTCAAACGCCGGTTTCCCCAGAACAAGGACATGGAAATAGCAATACATGGACACTTGGCAGACATACACGAACAGGAATTCACCAAGACAAAAACCTGACAAATATGAAAACTGGACAAACTCATCGCACAGAAAAAGAAGGCAGAACCGGAGCACGCACACATCAACGACAAATGGATTCATAATATATCAAGGTACAAACTCTCACAAGCAGAACGCAGTATATTAGCAAAAGGACTCAACTACGCTGTCACCCCGAACAATATACCTCACGATGAATTCATTCTGGCAACTGAATTAGCATGTGAGAAAATACAGGATCAGGGACAAAAAGCAGCACTAAGAAATGCAATAGCTGGTATATTGAAAACGGCCAAACCACCACCCAGTAACATCACCAAACAGGAAGCCAAAGCCATGAGAACATTAGCTAAAAATAAAGATATCACAATCCTCCCAGCAGATAAAGGCAGGACAGCAGTTATTATGGACACTGATGAATATGAACAAAAAATGATTGAATTACTCAGTGACAACGCATTTGAAATATTAAAAAAAGACCCAACAGAAGACAAGAAAAAGAAACTTAAAGCACTACTCAAACCACTACTCGATGAAAATAAAATAGATAAGCAGGCATACAATCATTTAGTACCCACAGCCAACGTCATCCCCAGGATTTACGGCACACCAAAAATACACAAACCAGGAACACCATTACGCCCCATAGTAGATAGCATTGGTTCAGTCACATACAACTTATCAAAAGCACTCACCGAAATAATTAAACCATTACTAGGACTCACAGACCAACACTGCAAAAAACTCAAAACAACTGGCAGAAGAACTAAAAAACATCAAAATGCAGCAAGACGAAGTTTTCATATCACACGACGTCATATCTCTTTTCACCAGAACACCCACGGAAGCCACCATACAGATAGTACAAGAAAAATTAAAAACAGACAGGACGCTCAAGAAACGCACAAACCTCACTGCACAAGACATCACTCAGCTCCTTCAATTCATCGCCACATCCACATACTTTCAGTTCAGGAATACAATTTACAGACAAAAGGAAGGTTTTGCCATGGGAGACCCACTATCAGCCATCATGTGCGGCTTTTTCATGGAAGATCTGGAACAGAAAGCACTCACTACAATACCAGCAGAATACAGGCCAACACTCTGGAAACGTTACGTGGATGACATACTAGAAAAAGTTAATTAAGAGGGGACACACTCAACAACTCACCGACCATCTCAACACCATAGATAATACCGGTAATATAAAATTCACACATGAAGAAGAAACAGAGCAGTCAATAGCATTTTTGGATTTAAAAATACATCACACAGAAGATGGGGACATCAAAATAAAAGTACACAGAAAACCCACACACACCGACCAATATTTAAACTGGACTTCCGAACACCCCATAATGCACAAAATATCAGTAGTCAGAACATTACATGAACGCACAGCAATAATTACAGATCCACAGGACAAAGAACAGGAGGAACAACATATACAACACGCACTGAAGGCATGTCAATATCCACAATGGGCAATATCCAAAGGGGTGGAACAGGTTAAGAACAACAAAACACAGAAGAAAGAGAAAAAACAAACTAACAAACAAGAACACAGGGGAGTAGTTACATTACCATACATTAGGGGAATAACTGAACGCATTCAAAGAGCAATGAGGAAACACAACATTAACACACCTGTCAAACCACACACAACACTCCGTCAGATCCTGGTTCATCCCAAAGACAGAATACATCCGGACAACAGATGCAACACCATATATGAGATTCCATGTCAATTATGCAATAAAACTTACATTGGGGAGACAGGAAGGAGTTTCAACACAAGAAAAAATGAACATAAGAAAGAGTGCGAAAAGCAGACAGCTATAAGACAAACCCGAACAATAAAAGAAAACGCACAACAGGAAAATTATAAGTCAGCCATAACAGATCATTGCAAAAGGGAAAATCATATTATGGACTGGGGGAATGCCAGAGTCATCCGCACAGAAGATAATAAACATCAGCGCTGGATCAGGGAGGCCATAGAGATCCGTAAGCGAAGCCCGAGGACCATCAACCGAGATGAGGGAGCATACATGCTCTCCCATACCTGGAGTGCCATCTTGCAGGGGACGAACTGACAGTAGAAGGCGTGACCGACCTGTCAATCCAGACAGGAAGGCCATGCCTTCGGAATCATCAGCTGATAAAAGATGCGTCACCAATAACATCCGGTGACACTCTGAGGAAGACGACAGTCGTACATCGAAACATGTCAGGTAAACAAACCCAAAAACTAGATGTCTGATAAAAAAGAAACAAAAAACTAACTATATTTAATATAAGACATAATGAACGTAATCGAAAGAGGCTTGATGGGAATTGAGACATTTGGCGGACTTGAGGTACTCCAGGTTTTTATGGTCGGTCCAGACTAGGAAAGGGAGATCAAACCCCTCGAGCCAGTGCCTCCACTCCTCCAAGGCTAGTTTCACAGCCAGGAGTTCTCGGTCGCTGATGTCGTAGTTCCGTTCGGCTGTGGATAGCCGGCAGGAGAAGAAGGAGCATGGGTGGACCTTGTTGTCATTGACCCTCTGGGATAGGATGGCTCTGACCCCTGACTCGGAGGCGTCGACCTCGATGATAAACTGCTTGGTTGAATCGGGTATGGTAAGAATGGGTGCTGTGGTAAACCTGCGCTTGAGACTGGAAAAGGCTTTATCTGCTTCCTCTCCCCACTTGAACTTGGTCTTGGTCGAGGTCAGGGCTGAGAGAGGTCCGGCCACCATGCTGAAGTTGTGGATGAAGTGCCTGTAGAAGTTGGCGAACCCCAGGAAGCACTGGAGCTCTCATCTCGAAGATGGGGTGGGACAGTCAGTGACTGCCTCCAGCTTGAGGGGGTCCATCTGGATCTTTGCTGGAGAGATGATGAACCCCAGGAACGAGACAGAGCCTTGGTGGAACTCGCTCTTTTCTGCCTTGACAAACAACTTGTTCTCTAGCAGGCACTGGAGGATCTGCCAGACATGACCCTGATGTTCCTCCAGGGAGCGGGAGAAGATCAGGATATCATCCAGGTACACGAAAATGATGATGTTTAGGAAGTCCCTTAAGACGTCGGTAACGAGTGCCTGTAAGACTGCGGGCGTGTTGGTCAGGCCGAAAGGGACCACGAGGTACTCGTGGTGACCAGTGGTGGTGTTAAAGGCCATCTTCCACTTGTCCCCCTCCCTGATCCTGACAAGATGGTATGCATTGCGTAGATCTAGCTTGGTGAATACCTTGGCTCCCTGGAGTAATTCAAAGGCCGTGGTCATGAGCGGTAGTGGGTAGCGATTCTTGACCGTGATAGCATTGAGACCCCGATAGTCAATGCAGGGGCGGAGTGACTTGTCCTTCTTTTCCACAAAGAAGAATCCTGCCCCTGCTGGGGAGGAGGAAGGGTGGATGATCCCAGCTGCCAAAGATTCTGAGATGTACTTCTCCATAGCTTGACTTTCAATGGGAGAGAGAGAGCAGAGTCATCCTTTGGGTGGCACTGTCCTGGGTAGGAGGTCGATTCCATAGTCATGGGGTCTGTGAGGAGGGAGGGACACTGCTTGGGTCTTGCTGAAAACGAGTTTGAGATCCAGATATTCCAAAGGCAAGTGAGAGAGGTTGGGGAACTCGCTGTCTGAAGGCTGCGGTGGTTTGGCGGGAGGCAGAGCGGAGTTCAGACAGGAAGCTAGGCAGGACTGGCTCCAGCCTAGGATGGTGTTGTCAGCCCAGTTAAGGTGGGGGTTGTGCTGCGTTAACCATGGTAATCCTAGGATAATGGGTATGTGGGGGTTGTTCATGACGCGAAGCTGGATGGTTTCTGAGTGGTTACCGGAAATCCTTAGGGTGAGCGGGGCAGTAAGGTGGGTAATGCTGGTCAAGCCAGTGCCATTGAGTGTCAGGACAGTGAGAGGGACGTCGAGAGCAAGTAGCAGGATTCCCAGCTGCTTGGCAGTGGCGGAGCAGATTAGGTTCCTGTCCCCCCCTGAGTCGACAAGGGCCTGGAGATGGTGATGTTGGTTGTCACGGATAATGATGACAGGAAGTAACAGACGATTAGCGGGGGACTGGTTCTGAGCGTTACCCACCAGGGCCCCTTGATTCACTGGTGGGCTCGTCCTTTTAGCAGGCAGGCTCGGCAGATGTGTCCCAGCTAACCGCAGTAGAAGCAGGCCTCTGTGCTCCGCCAGCAACGTCATTCCTCTGCTGACACCTGAACCTGGTCTACCTGCATGGGTTCGACGGACGTGGCAGGAAGTGGAGAGGAGGTGAAGCTGGGACGGTTCTTCTCTCTCCTCCATTGCTGGATCTGAGTGTCAATGCAGTTGGTGAGGTCCATGAGGCTAGTGAGGTCTGACAGCAGTTCCCGTGATACCAATTTGTCCTTGATGGCGTCGGACAAGCCATGCAGGAACGCGTCGATCTCGGCATTCTCGTTCCAACCATATGAAGCCGCCAACATCTGGAACTCGATGGCATAATCTGAGGTAGACCGGGACCCCTGCCGCAGCTCCATGAGCTCTCTGGCCGCCTCCCGGCTGGACAGAGAGCAGTCGAAAATTCACCTCATCTCCTCGGAGAAATCCTTGAAACTGGAACAAGAGGGTGCCTTGGCATCCCAGACTGCTGTTCCCCACTCTCTGGCCTTGCTGGTGAGGAGCGTTATTGTATATGCTACCCAGGGGTGTTCTGTGGGGAAGGCCAGGGGTTGCAGCTCTAGGATCAATGAACACTGAGACAGAAACAATCTGCAAGTACCTGGTTCTCCCTTGTAAGGCTGAGGCGCTGGAAGTCTCGGTTCATGGAGAAAGGCGGTGGCAGGAGCTGAAGTAGGAGATGGCTGAGCAGGGGTAGGCATGGCTTGACAGCGCTGCATCTGCGTGGTGAGAAGGTTGAGTGCATTGGACAGGGTGGCGAGGTTCTGGGTAATTTGTTGTAGGTCTTGTTAGTGGGTCCCGAGGAGAGTCCCTTGCTGCTGGATAGCCGTTCTCAGATGGGCGAGTTCCACTGGATCCATGTTTGCCAGAACGTACTGTTAGGGTGGGTGGTGGTATGGTGAAGTTCGGATCCAAACGCAGAACACAGACAGTAATTCAATAAATAAGATGATTTAATACAGGGAAGAAAGGGCATGGCAAAAGGTAAACAAACAGGACAAAAAATAAATGCCAAAAATAGTCTGGGCAAAATGAGAACAAAACAACTTGACAAAAACATGAGACAGGCAAAGACAAAAACGCTAGCGCAAAAAAGCCTGAACAAGAAAAGACCCTTAGTACAAGAAACCATGAATCAGAAAAATGCTAGTGCAAAAACCATGAACAAGAGAAAATCGCTAGAGAGAAAAACCATGAGAAGCAAGAGAGGCACAGAAACGTCTAGAGAAGCAAATGAGACATTCTGGCCGTCTGAGTCTGAGAACGGCATATTTATAAGCAGCGGTCAAATTAATGTCCAGGTTTTTGTGTGACACCTAGAGTATCATTATAAATAGCTGTAACATTTCCTCTTCTGCCAGTTAGACGAGGCTGATGTATGTAATGGTATCCAGGAGGACTAGCTTCATTTAATGCTACTGATTAACTAGGTCTGTTCTTAGGCTATGAGCTGTGCTTCCCAAGTGGATACTGTCTTGCCCCAACAAGCCAGACTTGCCCTCAAAACTACTATAATTATCTATAAATATATAAATACATTTATATAAATAATATAATGAAAATATATAATATAAATAAACATGTATCTATATCAGATTGCTGACCTGCCCAGGATGTACCCTGCCTCTCACCTGAAGTCAGCTGGGATTGCCTCCTGCTTCCCTCATGACCTTGAAGGATAAGCAGTATAGATAATGGCTGGATGGCTAGATGAATGTATCTGTATCCTCCCTTAACTGCCGGAAGTGGGCTAACATAATCTATCTGTATTTGACCATAGGCCCTCTTCCTTTTCATCATTGATAGATTCATTTGGGCACATGTACAACAGCTTGCACAGTAATTGTTTATGTTCCTACCCATGTTTGGCCACTAGGAATCCATCACGAATCCACTAGGAACCCCAAATATTTTGGACCTGATACAAAATATCATTCTGCAATTCTGCTGGTTGGTGCCACACTGTAATATAATCTATCTTGTATAACAACATGTTATTATCTCCGCCAAGGAGGTTATGTTTTCAATGTGGTTTGTTTGCCTGTCTGTTTGTAAGCAGGGTTTAGCAAAACCTACCAACTTGATTTCCATGAAACTTGGTGGAAGGGTGTAGTCTGGGTTGAGGAATGGACAGATCCACAAATTTAATTTCACTTTAGCTAACCTTGTGAGATACATAGGATTTCCCAACAGGTGGATTGGACATTGGGGAGCCGTTGACTGGCCACCACGTTCACTGGATCTCATCCCTATGGACTTATTTTTCTGGGGATGTGTAAAAGATAGGGTTTTCACATGCAAGCCATGTTCTGTTGATGCCATGATTCAGTTCATATGGGAGGCTTGCCAGGAAATTGATGCTGATAAAGACCTTTGTGCCAGAGTGTGCATGGGTATCCACACTCGCCTAGTGGAGTGTGTGAATGCCGGGGGCAAACAGTTTGAACATTTGAGGGATTAATATGTTTATTATTGATATGTTATTACTGATATGTTTGTATAATCAATAAAATAATATTTTGTACAAATGTTTTGTTTTTCATTACTGTATACCTACTTTTGCAGCCCTTGTATACATGGCCATAACTACCATTGAGGACACCGAGGTCATGTCCTCAGTATTTTTTTCAGAAATTTCAAATTGGACTACGCTGAATTCGAGCAGTGATCAATGTAAAACGCAGCGTCCGCATCCACATGTCATCTGTATTTCCCCCCAATAAAATTCACATTTGTCTAATGTCATCTGAAATCTCTCGGCCTCTATCTCTATCGTTGCCGTGTCTAATGCAACGTCACGCGACGTAGCCTATACTAGTGTCAGCCGGGGAAGTTGGGTTTTGGATAAAACAGGCAGGGTGTAGTCTACGCTCTATCACATATGCCTACCTAACGTAATGTAGGCTAATATTCACATAGCATTATTGAGCTTTACCCGAGTGCAAAATGAAAAAGTTGCAACAAACTAAATTAAGGTTTGGACAGCCAACAGAAGAGCAGGGAAAGAGAAGGAGGGAAGGTGAGAAAATATTGTCAGTGCAGTGGCAGACCGTTCAGCGGTGTCATGCCAACTTTCCAAGGGGAAACGTTTCATTGTCATTGCCTATTACATTTTAGTTAGCATTTCGAGAAACATTCAAAACTACGCTGTCACAGGCAGCCCTGTGCAGGGCTGAGTAAACGGGCTTGTTCGAGTAACTCACTCTCTTTCTCTCATAACTCTCTCTCACTCACTCACACACACACACACACACACACACACACACACACACACACACACACACACACACACACACAAATAATACACTCTCACACACTCTCTCTAATACATAGTCTTCACACAGAACTAATAGCTCTACATTCTAATGTAATTTAAGATAATGAAATGTAAATAATGCCAATACTTCAGGTAGCTGAGCAATACACTCAGTTTTGACTTTTATGTCAGACAAAACTCCACAGTTATGATGGCACAGTTTTAGAATTGTTAAAGTAAATGTGTTGTGAGCCAAACTTACATTACAGGCAATGGTGAGAACACTGTGTTTCAGAGAATGCATGCAAATGGATCTCAGTTCAAGACAGCCAGATAGACTGATGCCTTTACATTACTGCTCAGAATGTCTCTACACATACAGACACCCACAAATAACACACAATATCTCTCTCTCTCTCTCTCTCTCTCTCTCTCTCTCTCTCTCACACACACACACACACACACACTATTATTATAAGGTGTAATACTAAAGCTTACAATTCAGCAGTTCACACCCTTTCTGTCATGTGTATGCTGCAATGTAAATAATGCCAATACTTTAGGTAACTGGTACTTTAGGTATGTATACTCAGTTCAAGAGTTCACTACTTTTCTACTTTTATGTCAGATAAAACACCACAGTTATGGTGCCACAGTTTTAGAATTGTTAAAATAAATGTGTCCTCCACCAAATCTATCCTTATTTATTTATTTATTTATTTAAGTTGTGCCGGGGGGCTTCGGTGCTGTCAGCCATGTTTGACCTCGGTATTTGAAAAATCCTGGCTACGGCCCTGCTTGTATATCCAGACATGTAAAGTGGTTGTGGTTGCAGGGTTGCATATCATAGAAGAGTTGACTGTTGTCCTTAACGGAGACCTGCTCTCTCCAAGTGCCTTTCTAGTTATAGTTTTGTTATTTCGGGGGGGAATCAGAATGAAGAAAACCGAAATATGTTTGAGGCCCTTAGTTCCAGTAAAGGAACATCTTAAAGCTACAGCATACAAATAAATTCTACACAATGGTGTGCTTACAGCTTTGTGGTCACAGTTTGTGAAAGACCTACATATGGGTGTGATGATCCACAAACTTTTGGCCAAATACTGTACCTGTCAGTATCCTACAAACATGTATTTAATCTTATTTACTATTCTAGTATTTAGTGTTCTATCAGTTCCAGAAATACAATTTACTTTGTTTTTAAGACAAGGAAGGAATAAAATTTGCTTAATGTTCCATATATCACATTACTTGAATATAAACTGAAACTAAACCAGAAATTACATAAAAATCACATAAAATCAAATAAAAACGAAGCCTAATACCAAATTTCACATAGAAACCGGAAATATTCCAAAAAGTCTTTCCGTGGTTTGCAGCATCCCCATGAACACACACACACACACACACACACACAGATTGGATTACGTAGTAGAGTATAGGGGGTGGTGGGAGTGGTCTAAAGTGACATATTGAGAGCCTGTGCAGACCAGGCTTAAATTATCTCAGTAACTCAGGGGCATTTCGAACCTGCATTTATTCAGCACCTGCGTGTCCGACAGAGAGGACAGTTTTCATTCCTGCAAACCTGCAAGAACTGCATAAACGCCCTCCAGGCGCCTGTCAAGGTGAGTAAAATTCCGTTAACGATTTCTCTCTCATCCTTTTTTCACAGTGACATCCACGCACAGTGATGTTATACAGCACATCAAAGGACAAATCATAAAAGCGCTGCATTTAGATTTCTGACGAAGTGTGTCCAAAAAAAGGGGGTTGTCCGGTTTCGTGTGTGTTTTAACATTATTTTTACATTTTCAGTCTTGTCAGGATCTTTTATAGTTTAATCCTCTCCCTACACACACACACACACACACACACACACTACCCCAACACCCCCAACGGCCATTTTGTGCGGAATTTTACCGGGAGTGGAAGGAGATGGCTAACATGTCAAGAGGAGACGCTTGATGTTTGAGCTGTATATGGTACATGTGTGAGTGATGTCTACATTGTAGCAGAATCAACCCTTGCTGGTTTGACTTGTGGTTTTCCCATTGATTGATATCAATGCACTTTGTCCTTCTTGTAGCCTTGAGTAACGCCAAGTGTCTTACCGGCATCCATCTAATGAAAGAAATGTAGTCTACAAACGCAACTCTCATCTATCGAGCTTCAATCGCTAAACATAATAATTTTTAAAATAATATTCCCCGGATCCTTGAGTCTTGAGCAGCTGTTTCTCTTGAGATAATCGTGACAGAACGCATATCAGTTTCTGACACTATTCTTGGATTTCCTCAGCCAGCACAGAATCTAATAAAATGGGAAGATTTCTTTCAAGGGATCATTTAAGCTCCTATGAAGATATGTCGCTGATGTCACTGTTAGTAAGTGTGCTTTTCTGAGACCAAACAGGAGCCTTGAATAGTCATTAAAAACTAATTCTGTGAACAATATCATGTTGCATTGTCTACTAATTCCAGAGAGAGAGAGAGAGAGAGAGAGAGAGATCTGTTGGGGGATGGTGCAAAGTGGGCTGCATGAGTATGTATGTCAGATATCGTGTATAATCGTGTTCAGTATGTTTTTACTATATATTTAATTTTTTTGATGAGATGTGATAATGAGAGAGAGAGAGAGAGAGAGAGAGAGAGAGACACTGTAGTCTTGTTATATGGGCCTTTTAGCCCATATAAAGATTATCAGTCTTGTTGAGGAATAGATTTTCTTTGCAGTTGTTATAACCTTTCTAAAGGACAATATCCAATAGACAAAAACAGGATAACTAGGTATCTATAGGAGTCTCTTAATATTCCAGCAAAAATACCTGGATTAACCTGTATTGAAAAGACATAGACCCAGCGATTAATGATGATGAAGTCAAAATGCTGCAGTGACCGATTTACTGCTCCGGTGCAATGCTTGGCCAATGTTGATGCGTCCAAAAATACCGCAAAGTCATTCACATTATCAGGTCATAATGTATACAGTTAATCAACAATAAGCGAGTATCTTTTAAGTCAAGCCAAGTCAAGTAGCTCTTTGTCATCTCAACCATGTACAATGTACAGTATACAGTGAGATGAAAATGAACCCACAGTGCAGCATACATGTGTGGTATATGTAGTGCTGACAGGACATAGCAAAATGCAGTAAGAATAAATAAATAAATAAATAAATACCACATGTAGAGAGGGGGTAATAGGAAACACTACCAACCTGATTTCATTATAGTGATACCTGTCACATAGCAAGGGGGGGGGGGGGGGGGGGGGGGTTTGGGGGTTTGAACCCCTGATTTTCCAGTTCAAAATGCTTATTCCTGAGTAATACAACATTTTTAAAAAGATAAAATCTAATTTCCTCCTATTATTAGGATGCTATTTTAATCATAAAGATATTAAGATATTTTATATCATAAAGATAGTTTATATCAGTGCTATTAATATGGCAAGATTGGGTGGTGATTGACTGTGTCTTAAATGATTACATTTGTGCATTCACTGCTGCTGTCTGGCAGTCATCCAAAATGCACAAGTGTGTTGCACTTGTTGGTGCGACTGAGATACACACACACACACACACACACACACACCACACACACATCTATGTGTGTGTTCACATTTGTTTGGTCTACAGCAGGGCTTTTCAAAGTGTGGGGCGCGCCTCCCCTAGGGGGCGCCAGAGTTCTTCGGGGGGGGCGCAACGTGAGGAAAAATAAACCAGAATAAGTTACTATTGCAGACATTTAGCGAACTTCAGCTAGCCTTTGCCAGAGACAAAATGGATCGATTTTTAGTACCTAAAGCTGCAGTGAGTGAGGAGACAGAGTCTGGGCCAAGCAAAAAAAGAAGGAAGTATGACCACGATTATTTAAAGTTTGGATTTTCATGGACTGGATCTGAAGATGCGCCACTGCCACAGTGTGTTGTCTGCCAAGAGGTGCTAGCTAACGATGCTATGAGATGTTTAAAATGTGTAAAACAAGATGTTTAAAAAAAAAGTACAGATGTTTAAAATGTGTAAAAAAAGGACGTTTTAAAAAAGCACAGATGTTTAAAATGTGTAAAAAAAAGAGGTTTTAAAAAAGCTTATATGTTTTAAATGTGTAAAAAAGATGTTTTAAAAAAGCATAGATGTTTAAAATGTGTAAAAAAGAGGTTTTAAAAAAGCTCATGTTTTAAATGTGTAAAAAAGATGTTTTAAAAAGCACAGATGTTTAAAATGTGTAAAAGAAAAAAATGAAAATGTGTACAACACCCATTTTTTAAAAATACGAATGGAACATTAGGTATAGCAACAACAAAAATTGTAAGGGGGGCGCTGTTGTTTATTTGATCTCCGGGGGGGGGGCTGACTCTCCCACACTTTGAAAAGCCCTGGTCTACAGTATATGAAAGTTTGAGTTTTCACCAGTGTGCGATTCATGACAACAAAATGTGTACTAACATTCTCCATGGGGGGTTATGGACTTTAAACACTCTATCTATTACACAGTTATTTTATTTGTTAGTGATATGCCAGCCATTGATGTTTGCTGAAATAAATAATTGCTCTGGAATATTTAGCTGGAAGTAAAAAGACATTTATCAAATCTGTAGAAATCTTTTATACCCAGGATAATAAATCTTGTAATGTGATTCAACCCTTACAACATTGGCAGGTGATATGCTGTTTTTTTCTTGGTTGAATTGCCTCTAATAACATCTGTGCTTTAGAACATCATGGTGGTCAAGCCAATATTCAGTTTTACTCCTATAGATCTGGATATAACTGTTAACTTTTGATAAGCTTGTATTGTTTAGGCTCAGTTAATATGGGGTTAACACAGGTTACAGATAGTGGAAAATGGGATAACACATTAGTTATGCCACAATAAGCTAGATAGACAGCAAGCAAACAATTGATTGTACAGACATATCAGTTAAATAACCACTATCCAATATAAATGCAAGGGCAAATGCAAATGCAAGTCTTTCATCTGCCCTTCCATTTGTATTGGATGGAAATTATACCATGTTGTCTGACTGTGAATAAATCCGTAATGGAATTTTTGTTATATGTATGACATGTTATTGTGCAGCACCCAAATAAGCTGCCCAAGAATGCTTTCAAGGGCAGTATTCCTAATGCAAGCTCAGAAATCAGTAGATTACCATAGTCCCACAGTGATATTTAATGGATTAAGACAACACACTGATGAACGTTTCTCATATTTCAACAATGGATGAAAACTCCAGGGGGATAGACACTGGATAGAAGTAGGGAAGGATGAAGTTGGTTCAGAGTTGCCACTAATTATGCCAACTTATAATTTATTACCATGTCATTTAGCAGTAGGCAGACTTCACATGAAGCAGTAATCATATCTGGGCTGGTCACTATAGTGCTGATCACTTGTATGTGAAACTTTTCTTGTGGTTAAGCTGTTCTCAGGAATCTTCTCAAAAACCTAGGTGTCATGAATTTGGCTTAATGTTAAGTACGTACACTTAATATATAATAGTTATATGTTAAATAGATTAATTAAATCATGCAAAAGACACAATTTGAAAGTTATGACTAGGAACATGGAATAGAAAACAAATGAACATTATTCATCTCCTGCTCCACTGCCAGCAATAAACAATGAAGATTGAGAACAGCCTAACTTGCCTCCCTGAGGTGCCTCCTCACACAGGACTACAGTTCACTGTGGCTACTGAGGAAGACTTTGATGACATCATGGCCATAAGCCAGGATATCTATGGTGGTCTAGACTACCTTCCCAGCCGCTATCAGACCTGGTTGCAGGAGACAAACCGTACTGTCATCCTTGCTCGCAAGCAAGGCAAAGTGGTAAGAAAATCTACAATTATTTATACATAATTACTACAAGTATTATAAGGCATTGCTTGATAATTCTTATTTGTATACTTTCACTAGAAAGTAAGCAGATAAAATGAACAGTATTGAAGAATACAGTTGGTAGCTAACTATCTTTAATTTGTATTTTTTGTGATATTCAAGGCTTTCAAAAACACATTGTTTTTGCTGCTATAAATGCATACCAGAACAGGATACACAGACTTTTAGTACATATATAAACAGCCATGTTTTGTCTTGCATTTTCCAGATTGCACTTGAGTCAGTATGTGTTATTGATGATGGAGAAACTATGCTGGTGGAAGGGCTCCGTGTGGCCCCTCAGGAGAGGGGCAAAGGAGTTGCACGGGTGCTGCTCCGTTTCTGCTCCCAGCTTGTTAAGACCAAGTATCCTGAAGTTAAAGTGAGCAGACTGACCAGAGATGACAAGCTGGGGCCCAAGGACTTCCAGAAGTACAGGCTCATCACTAAACAGGTAGGGGGGGGGCATGAAGCACTCAAGTAAGTGACAGCAGTGATAGATCATGATAACACAATAAGTGATTTAATATATATATATATATTTAACTAGTTTATTTTGTAAGTTTTGCAACTTTATCAAGTACATTTTATATTAACAGAAGCCTATTATCAAAAATTCCTTTATGTGCATATGCAATGAGTAATAAACATAGTGTGCAGTAAACATAATATATTGACTGTCACATTGTTCAAACTTACCTAATCAAGCTGAACTTTAACAAAGCTGGAAATTATGACCAACTGCTTGGGGTACTGCTGCTGCATAATGTCACCCTTAGACTGTTTTGCTTATAACAGTAAAAAAAACACTAATGTACCACTCAGGGCAAGCAAAAAAAACAGACACAAAGTGTAAAAAAAAAATGCTTAGTGCACAGTGCCTCTGCCTGCTGTGCACACGTGGTGTAAAAGGCACAGAAGTCATTGCTTAACACTGGAGTGTCTTGCAAGTAGCACTAAAACAGTATGGTTACGGAGTCTGATGTATAGTTAATTCTACTATGAGTATGCATGGTCATCTCATATTTAAACAAATACTGTAGGAAAACTGACAAAGTGTGGTATGTGATGTGGTGCAACGTTGATAGAATAATACAGATAGCCAATCAAAGAGTGGTTGCTGCAAAGCAGTTTTTGAGCATGCAAGCATGATAAGTTACAGAGAATGTTTGCACAATTTTTTCTGCAGTAATGACTAAAAGGCACCTCTATAATCTCACAATACATTGTAGCATAGACTTTTTTAATAGAAAAATTTTGTATTTGTATATACTGTAGTCTCAAATATTTAATTTTCATTATGTAAATTATTTAATTCTTCAGAAAGTTGGTGGTACAGGGTGATGGGTAGTAGACAGTGCTGATCCAGTCATACTGTACATTCTCTCACACCATCATGAAACTCCTGTTTAAAGGGAATCCTGCTGGTGCGCTTCTGTGCTGAAGACCTAAAGTTACGCCTCACTGATCTTGGGCTTAATGCGGGTATTGAAGGAGATGGCCTGGCTCCTTCCAACTCCCCAGTGAGGTTAGAGGCCTCAGATGTCCACCAGCTTTTTTTAAGCAGTGATGTAATGCAGGATGTTCTACCCAATGGAACCATTGTGCAAGACTGGCAGCCCTTCAAGCCCATGCCTAGCAACATGGAGATCCTGTTGAAGAAAGACATAGATTGGATGGTGGATGACACCTGTTTCCCATCTATGGTCAGCCTGTGCACTTTCCCCTTTCGTGTACCTATTGGCGATGACTGGTACTACCTCAACATTGACATGTTTGGCAAAGATCTGGCTCTGGCTGTGCAGCAGCTCTTATGTCACCTGCGGCGCCATACCAACACACTGAAGGGCCATGTGATGTGCCAGGTTTTCCTGGATCCACCACTGTGGATGCCCATGGCTGATTTCTTCAGAGAGACCTTGAAAGTGGAACTGGTGAAAGAATACACAGAGCAATGTGTAGTGGAATCCGACTTGGTGTAGCAAGAGGAGGGCTGTCATCTAAAAGTTAGGAGCTTAAGACACCCTTCACCACACACCTGGAGGCCAAACATTAGAAACTCTAAGAGCTTTGACATCACTCAAATGGTTTCCTTTCATATCTTGCCCCCCCCCCAAAAAAAACCCCTTTATCCTACATATATCAACAAAATAAAAATTAAAATGTCTTTCTAGAAATTAAGTTAGTTTAAGTTAGAGTTAGTTTAATAATGCCTCATCACTGCAAAAATGAAATCAAAATTTGTTAAAATAGAATAAATATGCAACAAGAAAATTTGTTCGGATACTGACCATATTCTAGAATGTGGTACGGTGTGTGTACATGTGTGTGTGAATTATACCACATGCTGAATTGCAAATAAGACTGCACAATCTTTAGGCACTTTATGATAATCTAAATGTAATAGCTCACTATATATAGTGAGATGTTTGCTCTAGAGACTATTTTGTCTGAATGTTGTACAGCAGGTGTTAATGGTAAATTTTTATTACTCTTACTCATATAATACCCATAATGAAGAAATGTAGAACTCTTTCTCTTCTACTTACTCATATTTTTGAAGTGGCATTTACACTGGGAAAACCAAGCTTATCTAACATTTAACATAAAAAAAAATATATATATATATATATATATATTCTACTGGGTGATTGGCATTTACTGTAATGACATACAATATATTTCAGACAGAGAAGACTGGTCATAATTTTCGATAAGTCCTTATTTTATGTGCTGAACCTTGTTTACTAGCATTAATGTCATCTCCCACTCTACAGTTGACAGCTGGAATATGAAGAAGTTTATAAGTTATAAAACTAGACGTAATGCAGATGTAGTGTATTCCCTAATGTTATGCAAGTATACTTTTTTGTTCATATGTGTTGGTTAGCTTATATGATTTAAAATTATATATATATATATATATATATATATATATATATATATATATATATATATATATATATATATATATATAAAATATATGGACACAAATGTTTTACTGGGAAATAAACCACTCGTACTTTTCATATGAGCTACCTCCAGGACATGGAGAACCAAAACCGTGACATAAATCTCTATAGGTCACTCGTGAGGAAATTGATGAATTATTTTGATAAATTTGGGTACTTTTTTTGTGAATGTGTCTATATAATAAACAGAACATTACACATTGACTGGAAGATATGAAGTTTATCTTTTTGTGTTGAAAAACTCTGATTTTTCATGCAAAATACATTGCGGATCTGAGTGACATATTTTCCGATATTTCACTCCGAAGACGTCACTCCCAGTGTTTTCCTGCTGACTTGATGCACATTGTCAAAATAGCGAACTGGTTCAAAATTTTAATTTTTTGATTAACTTGCATATTTTTGTGGATGTGTCCATATAATATAAAGAACATTACATGGTGGTGTGAAGATATAAAGTTTATCTCCTTGTGTTGAAAATATTTTCATTCATTTGTTTTGCTCACTTGTGAATATATTCACCTCTCAAAGATAAACTTCATATCTTCGCACAACCCTGTAATGTCTGGGCTTTATGTTACTTTTTTTAACAAGCAACAAAGGGACTTATTTATGTAATTCTGATTTAACTGACAGATTTTGAAAAATATTAACATTTAGGACTAGTCATAATCATTACAAATAAGATACACTGTCACTGTAAATGGGGTTTTGTTAGCAATCCATTTGAGAGGATCTCAAAAGCACTTTTGTGAATGCATATGAAGAGCCTCATATTTTTGCCCACCAAAATTCTTGATATTGATCTTGAGACAAGAATTGAAAAACAGAGATTAGATAATGCACAAATAATTTTCGTACCCTTGTTGTTATCTTTTAGTGATTGCAACAGCTCATTCCAAAATTAATTGATCACTTACTGCCTCAGTGGATTCAGCCCTCTTATTAGGACAAAACTAGAACATTAAACTTATTTAGCAGTAAAGAATTGCATTGGTAATCAAGAACCTGACAGCCATTTTCAATTTCAAGAGAACTATTTTACAAAATGAAGACATTTTCTTCAGCAAGTTAACACCTGAGAAACATTTACCAGCGTTTCCCATATTTGAAGTCTCACTGGGTACACAGGACACTGAAAAAACTACTCCATCTGTCACTGGGAGAGTTTGGAGGAATCAACCACTGAGTGTTTATAGCAAGCAATGCACCACAGAACTAAGCCTTTTGGTGGCCCTACAACTGAGAGAGAAAACAAAACAAAGAGCATTGATGAAAACCAACAGAAACCAAGCAAAGATGGTCATTGGTCAGCAAAGGAAGAAGGTCTTTTGCCATTCTCAGAAAACTGCTCCAGCTGATCCAAAACATCCAAACAAGCACTAAAGGGCCACAGTCTGCACAAGCAATTATATACAGTTATACAGTCTTCTCTACCTGCATCCCCTTTCTGCAAAAAAACAAATCTACTGGGCTGAGTTTTCCAAAAGCATCACAAAGTTAAGATCATCTTAAGTGAGAGAGTGTTCAGTGCATTGCTTGCTCTGCCATTTAACAATGATCTTTTTGCTGTGAAGCTTTTGGGGAAAAAAACCCCCAAAACCTCGACCCTGGTTACTAAATTTTTTAATTGTGATTTGAGCATGTACAACCAACAGGATAATGAAAACATGACCGGCCGTCTACGTCTCGCTCTGAGCAGGCCCTTTTGTCAAAGAACATGTTTTCTGTTAACAGTAAATGTTACAAGTATAAATGAGATTCTAAAACCACGTGCTAAATTTCACACAATCAGATAGTTCTGCTGGAAAATTGTAGAAATGACTAAAGTTATGCTGAACTATATACCATGTTAACAACCAGCTTTCATAAAAAAATCATAGAAATTCTAGCAAGTGAAGTTTCCCTCTATTCCACATAAATTAAGTTACAAGATAACCAGTAACCACTAAATCTGCAACTTGTTCTAATCTGAACCATTTCTATTTTTTTTAATTGAAGTTGAAAAAAAAAATTAACATTAAGAATTAACATTAAGTTCCTATCATGAGCTCATGTTTCTATAGTATACCAATCAACAAAATGTTCCTTTAAGGTTAAAAAGTTTTCAGTAACTTTTCAGTATGTTTTGTCTTTATGGTCTTAGAGGATTTATTTATTTATTTATTTATTTATTTTTTAAACAGTGTTCACCCAATGAGGAAAAGAGATTTCCTTCTCCACCTTCACTTGGACTGCATAACGTGTTATATCTAATATGCATAATCCATCAAATGTCTTGAACACCTGGTCGATCCTAATCAGATTCTTGTATCAGAAATGTATCAGAAAGCTAGTCTGATTTTAATCTAACTATTCAAGTTTGACTTTATAATTGCTATAATTAATCAAGAGGGACCATCAAAGAAAAACTCTGCTTCTAAACATTTATCCACACTTTATGCAACATCTAGTTATATGAAAACTGTCAGATTTAGATACCTATTAAGCAGTTTCTCTTAATTAATCATTAACAATATAACAATTTATGAAGCCCTAATCAGGATTTATTTAAATCCTTAAATTACTGTCAATTTACTAAAAGTATACAGTATGTAATACATCAATAAGGCTATAAAAAACAGACCAAAAAAGAGATCAGAAGCCACATGGAATAAATAAAGTATTGTTTCTATTACAGATTTATTATAAGAAACCCAAGAGTCCTGAGAGAGAGAGAGAGAGAGAGAGAGAGAGAGAAGAAAAGAAAAAAAAAACAGAAAAAAGTGTTTAAGTTCAAATTCTGATTAGGGCTGATTACCACTAGTCTGTATTTAGATTTGATAGCATGAAGACTGATTCGTCTTCATTTGGTAAGGTCATATAATGGAAAATACATTGTCTTTGAGAAATATGTTGACCTACAGCGATTGCTGAATCTGTTACAATGTGTAGTTTGTGTGTTTTTAACACAGGAAAAACAGTTGCTGTTTCATTCCTAATTTATAGTAAAGCAGCACTTTATGGCCATTGGGCAAAATTGTAATTACATTGACTACAAAGCTTGTAAAATCTTAGAGACTTCACAATTACTGTCCATTAAAATAGAGTTAAACTTTTTCAGCATTTTCCCCTTGTATTCATGCTTATGGTTTAGATACTGTGAAGACTGTAATGCTTTTTTAAGGACACATCCTTTGAGTGAAGATATTGATTATCTACAGCCATAGTTCTCAAAGTGGGGTCCAAGGGTCTGTGAATCTTTTTTTTTTCCCTAAAGATTTTGTTATTGGAAATAACAGTCCATCATTATCAGAGTTATTAAATACATTTGAGTTCTTTTTCTGTGTGCACACATACTAGTGCATTTCAAAATATTGGAATATCGTGAAAAAGTTCTTTTTTTCGTAATTTAATTCAAAAAGGTAAAACATTCATGTATTCTATATTCATTACATGTAAAGTGATGGCTCTTGATGGACTAACACCAGCTTTAGTCCAATCATTGTGAAGCTCTCCCAAGGTCTTAAATTGACTTTTCTTGACAAACCTCTCAAGGCTGCAGTCATCACTGTTGCTTGTGCACTTTTTCCAGCCAGCCTTTTCACCAGTGACCTTCTGTGGCTTACCCTCCTTGTGGAGGGTGTTGATGATCATCTTCTGACCAACTGTCAAGTCAGTGGTCTTCCCCCTGATTGTGGTTGCATGTATTGAACTCGCCTGAGAGATAAATGGTTTTTATACTGCTTTACTCCAACTCTAAATCAAATATTCTAATAATCTGAGATACTGGATTTCTGATTTCCATCAGCTATAGGCCATAAGCATCAAAATTAAAACAAAAAAGGCTTGAAATTTTTCTCTTTACAAGTAATGAATATCGAATATGAAAGTTGACCTTTCTGAATTAAATTATTTTTAAAAATGAACTTTTTCATAATATTCCAATGTTTTGAAATGCACTTGTGTGTGTGTTTATAGATATATAAAAAATATGTATTATAGTGTTTTTTTTTTGGGGGGGGGGGGGGGGGGGCTTTTGGGAAAATTTTGGAATAAAAATCCCTATGGCTCCCACAAATAGCCAAAAGGGGGACCCTTTAGAAAAAGTTGAAAAGGTTTGAGAGCCCATGATCTAGAGAATGGGTAATAATATGCTTTTGTTGCATATGGTGTAAAGTGTTCTTAAGAGTACTTTTTTTTAAAGATTTGACACTGTACATTTTCTTTATTGTACTTGATATTGACTCATGACAGACAAGCCAATTCACTTATGTTATAAAACACGTACGGTGTTTTTTTCTTTGTTTTTCTGAGGTGCTGGTAAAGGTCAAAGTAATGTATGCGTAAGGAAGAAAAAGGCACCATTTAAGCTCCAGTGAAATATGTGCTGCTCTATCTAAAACTATGAGGAAAAGCATTGGTTACTGAATTAAGGATATGGATCTTATGTGTGTGTTTTTCTTTTTATGTACTTGAATGTATATCAAAAACACTATTAATAACAATGTTCCAACAGCCAATACTAAGGTGGTTACTTGAATATATGTATGAGTTTAAGGGTCTCATAGTATTTATGTGTATCTTTCTTTTCCTTTTTTATTATTTTCATCACCATCACCCTCATTTTTGATCAAATAAAATGAATAGGAGTGGGAGTAGCTAAGGGTGATTTAAAGCATGTTTTATCAGTGTTATAGGAATTTTGCTAACTGATGTTGAAGCAACACCTGCGAGGCGCATATGAAGTGAAGCCATCATCCACAGAAAGATTGTTCATTTTCTTTTGCTATAATGGAAAAGTCAGGTTCTAGATTGAGGTGAAAGGTATAACTTGGGTAATGCAATGGACAGATGGTAAGGATAGTATGCATGATCGATATCGTGTTACAAAAAGACAGCTATAGTACAGTGAAGTCAGCACAAGCAAGTCAGTGGCTAGTAGTTCATAAAAAACAGTATGTATTCATAGTCCGCAGTTCCTTGTGGATAAAGATAGTCCAGAGTTTGGGACTGTCTTTAAGAAATCAGTAGGTGAGCTTAGAAATAGGTAACAAGTAAGATCTTACATAACAACGAGGAATAGGTAACAAATAACCCAAGAGCTTATATTACCCGATCTTGTGTCTAAGATGGAGTGAAATAGGATCTACTGAGTCCTTTGTGGTGTTACCTTGCTGAAATAGAGCTTGTTCAGGGTGAAGCTGCTTTGGCTTCCACCTAAACTTTCACTCTGGAGGCCTGAATGGAAAAAATGACCAAGTCAGGTCAAAAGGGTCATGACACACAGTTCTGTGATGGATGATTTTGGAGCCCTGTTCTTTTACTTTTCTAGTTCCTTTACAATGTCTTGGAATGTTATGGAGTTTATATGTTTAAAATAAAAGGTATAATATAACAGTTAACAAATGGAATCAGAGGTAATATTGGAGGGAGAATAAGATGAATGGATGAAATTATGTAAAAACATAACATCAAGCAAATATTATTTCAACAAATAACACAAGGGTTTCCAGTCATTCCCGCAAAAGGCTGCTGCGCCTGAAGGTTTTTGTTCTAACCAAGCAGCAGTAAAACCTGCAGCGACACAGGCTTTTTGCGGGTAAGATTGCATACACCTGAAGTAACAAATATATTGTGTAATGGAATGACATCCATTTATTTCACTTTAACATGCTTAAGTAATCTGCAACTGAATGCTTGTGTCTGTGATTTTTATTTTTCTGCCCAACTGTATAATATTATATCTTTAGTCCTGCAGCTGTACAACTAAATGCTAAAATGTTCCGTTTTTTTTTTTTAATTAGTCTTGATATTTGGGATACATGCATGTTGCACCCAAAGCACAAGAAAATGTGTGAATAATACTTTAATGTAACTTATTGTATCAGTCATGGTCATTCAGTGGTCCAGAAATTTCCTCAGGTGGTTCCTCTAAGACACCATAATGTTTTAATCATATACATCACATCTAAGGATATTTGTATTTGGTGTGTATTTCCACAACATTGGATTATCCAAACTTGTATGAGTTCATACCAAAGGCTTCGGTTTAAGACTTAAGTCAAGGGTGCACCTCAGTTTAACATGGACCCTATAGGGTCTTTTCACTAATCTGCTCTGTTTAAGAGCAATTAGTATAGATGTCCACATAAAGAAATCACAAGTAAAAATGATTGATGTGCCTGTTGGAGATTTCTGTGATTTACTTGAAACACAAAGTTTTCACAGACATCTTCATGATTATAAGAATGCCAGAGTTTCTTGCTATTCTTATTACTTATTAGGTCCAACTAAATGACCATAGTCTGGGTTAACAAATCTGTACCCATCTATGTACAGCTGGGTTTTGAGGTGATAAACACACTAACTCCTATAGGTATGATTTTTATGTACCTCTGTGAGGTAGGAGTTTGTGTATGTATGTAACCCATTCCCTTGATGCAGCAGTAAGAGCTAAGTTTAAATAAATAAATAAATAAATAAATAAAATTAAAAAAAAAATTAAAAATGGCCTCACCATTGTACAGGGATACACAAATTATATTCAGTGCTACTCAAAGAAAATAAGGTTTTAAAAAATTAGGCAATGATACAAATAAATCAAGGTGAAATTTCCAGTGGAAAACCTAAAGCATTATTGCTAATCAAGGGGGTGAACATTTTCAATGCCAATGCAGAGGCAATGTGATCTAATTTTTAAACATTACTTTTCTATAACCCAATAAGACTGGCTATTCTTAAGCAGTGATTAAAAATGAATTGATTTTTTTTTAATTTTGTGAGTTTTTGATTAAAAAAATGTGATAATTTAAAATACATATTTAAAAAAAAAATCAATCCCTGAGAAATCATTGGCATGTGTTGTGTGAGTTTGGGGGGGTTGGGGTTGGGTGTGTGTGTAGTTGGCTGGTGTGATCATAAAAAATGTGGCTAGGTTTACACTAAGCAAAATTGTCTGTATGTACTTTAAAGCTCCATTTTAAGTCTAGAGATTTTCTGAAATATTCAGTAAGATAGCTTCAAATTTTGACCACACAAGTAAAGCAGTCATTAGGATCAAATAAAAAATAAAAGCTAAGCCTAATCCTGAATTCTATATGGAAACCGGAAATAATATTCCCAAAAGGCTTACAGTGATCTGCAGCATCCCCATGAACGAATGACCGAATGAACGCACGCACACACACACACACACACCCCTTCCTATCCTTCTGAGGACCTTCCACTGACAATTATTAATGCAGGTAGTTAACGCTATGCCTGCACCAAAACCTAACCTTAACCTCAATAATGAAAAGAAAACTTTTTGGCTCTTTTTATTTTATTTTTGATAAAATAATACCACTTTCCTTGTTGGTACCATCCAAATGTTTTAAGATTTTACAATTCTTGTGGGGACATTATAAACACACACACTGATGCATAATATGGTTTTTGTGTGAACCTAGCCATACTATATTTGGAAAGCTGTACAGCTACACACTGATATTGACCAATTCTAATAAAGGTAGAGATATTAGTAAAAATTTTGCTTTTGCATTATATTAATATTGTACAGCTCTGTTCTTATTTACATCTAAACTTCTCGTTCTGTATGTGCTCAGTGATTTAGGAATGTTTGAATATAAACAATATTAATCCTAGAGATACACACAGGTATGATATACAGGAGCAGGTTATAACTTTTTAGACTTTGTTGGGGGTATAACTTAGATTTAGATTTGGGGGTAAATTTAAAGCATTTACTTGCTGTTGATTTTGTCATGTAAGTGAAAATTATGTACAGGAAAACAAATTCTCGAAGCCGAATGATAGTTTCTAGCAGTTTTTTTTAAAGATTTTTTCATTTTCATTTTTAATTTTCTTTATTCTTTATTTTACATTTGTTAAAATCTGTTTATGCAAGGTGTTAAAAGGAGAATGTCAGAATATGAAGCGTCTATGACAAAATAGATACGATCACTTTGTCAGCATTTCATTAGCCACAACAATTTCACGTTTTATAACTTAACCATAATGCCTAATGCAACCTTAAGGCATTATAGATGCTAGCATTTATTTTGGTGTAGTTCATCAATATCATAATTTTTGATATTATGCATCCAAACATACTACTTTCCTCTTGTGTTAAAAGTTTTTTTTCTTTTAGAGATTAAGACGAATACAGTTTAATAATGAAAAAACTACATTAAAAATTTAAACACATGTTAACATGAAAAATGTCATTTATTTAAGAATGCTATAAAAATATTGATCAAAATGGAGCTAAAATTTGAGGGCAACAAGTATTTGTTTGCACTTTAATTTATGCTTTTTTTTTCCAGAAATTTTGAAATTAATTAAAAGTCATATATAAAGTCTGGAAATAGTCCAAAAAGAGTGATATGCAAATGCATGTTATTTCATAGAAATAGAAATGTGTATATATAATAATATTTCAATGTAGTGAAATCTAAGGTGTAGAAACAATTTTTTAAAAGAGAAGATTGTACATCGTGCTGCTTAAAGCATATAATGCCCTGGAGGCATTTCTCTAATTAAAAATATTGAACATGGAGTAAAGAGGGTGCAGTTTCAGTGATGCATAACCAAGCTGAAGTATTGAGCATGTATTTAAATGGTACATCATGTTATTCTAGTCTGTTATTTTTTTATTTTTTTATTAGCATCCTTAGATTGTTGTGTAAAAATTAAATGCTACATTTACTGTATTACAAAGTTTGTCAAGACTGTGTTAGGTAAAATAACTTATTCAAAATATTTAGAGAACAGTGTTTGAAGTAAATTTGTACAGGCTTATTAGTTCCAAAAGCCACAATCAGGGATTTAAGAACAAAAAAGTTATTAATTTCAGCAGAAAAATGGAATGGAAAATAGGACTTTCCTGAAAACTAGACCTGCAAATACAAAAACTGTTGGTAAGAAGAATTTAATTTGAAAACTCCAAATAGTCTATTTTTAGATGTATTTTTGTGCTCATGCACTCTTTTGGCACTCCTTAAGCAGAGCATAAATCAGGCAAACAAAAGAGGGTCTACCAATCCCTTATTGTGGCATTAAAATGGGGGCTTTGCTTTAGTCTTCGTGATACATTGATAAAAGTAACATCTACAGAGCCTGATGACTAGCTATATATGGTATCTGGGGGCAAATAGCTCCAATTTTAAATAACTAATAGCCTTATACAGAACTGGAGCATTTATTGCTAACTGCTGTGTTTACAATGTAGCATAAGGAACAGAGTGTTATATTGTAGCATAGCCGAAGTCTATGTTGTTTGTATTGATAATGAAAGGTTTTATGTAGGTTTTCTTTAAATTGACCAGATTCCATGGTAGAGTTGTGTGTGTACCTAATTTGTGAACTCTTCTGCACCACCTGACAATAAAAAAATTAGAAGATAAAATACCCCCTAAAATATTCCTCAAGATTCATCATTAAACAAAGATGTGTACTTGAACATACTTTTGTAGTGGCCATTTTTCAAGATTGGCTCTTAGTAGCCTATGACATATTTTGCTCTGGGTTTTCATTAGCTCCAATTATCTGTCTTTTATTGGTCTGTGTATGACTTTATTCACAGACAACACATTTATATAGGCATTTACAAGTTCAGTATGATGAAGCACTGATATGACATTGACCATTACGTTCATATTTATTTAGATGTCTTCAACCTGTTTTCTAGAACTAGCTTTCCCAATAATACGCTAAGAAAACAATACTCAGGTCTAAATAAGACATAGTTTAAAAACAAGCTACCATTTATTTGAAGGATTGGTTTATTCTAAGGTTTGGACTAAGGATAACAAACTCATTAGACATTGTACCAAAAACTGTAGTAAAAACTGTACTATAAGGAGGTCAGGAAAACAGAAGCCTCAGAATGCTGTTTATATTTCAGGCAACAACATATGGAACACACAAGATCCAGTTAGCTCCGCTTGTCTGACATGAGAAGCAGGTGCTAGTGTTAACACTGACCCTTTAATTCTGACCTCAAGCCTAACTCTCCCCTTCTACGCAAAGGGTTCCTTTACATTGCTGTATGCCTGTGACTTTGCAGAGTGCTGAGAATGTTTCATCTTTAGATTTGTCAAAGATGACACATTTTTTTGTTGCTGTTACATTAAAAATTGATTTTTTATTATGTAAATTGACATTCCTGAAGATAAATATTGGTACTAAAACCATTGCCTATCTTAAGAATGTGCTCAACTAAGTGCTTACCAACACACAAAACTTGGTTAAAACAGGTTTTAAAATACATATAAAACGTGTCAATTTCAATGCTGTTTCCAGTACAGGACAGAAAAAGAACACTTTTTAGAAATATCTAGGATTATAAAGACTAACAAAGACTAAGCAGCCTCACTGAGAAGTTTCCCATTTGATAAGTTGAGTGAAGGTACGTGGATTGAAGATGTGCTTAGAGTTCAGACACATGGACATTTTGATCAATAGAGAACATCAATGCGGCAGTATTCACATTCCTCAGTGTGATTAGAAGCTAAACACAATAGAGGGTGTTTGGGATTTCTTTGTTCAACTAACTCCTATTTTATCACTCAAATTATTTTACTGAATATATTCACTTAAATTATTTTACTGAATATATTTACTGAACTAAAGAACATTTGTACACCAGACCTAAAACAGACTTTAAAATAAACAAGAGATTAAAATAGGAGTACCTACACTGAAAAAAGTGAAACAAAGCTGTTGTTCATTTAATGTATTTGTTTTCATTCCAGTGAATAAAAAAAATAGTTTGCTCCCATATTCAAAAGTTGTTTAGATGAATTTAAAATATTCAGGTTTAACAAAGATTATTTACATTAAGTAATAAAACCAATGCATTTGGGGCACTGTGGCTCAGTTGACTAAAGCACCATACCATAAATCCGGGGACCTGGGTTCAATTCTGACCTGAGGTCATTTCCCAATCTCTCTCCAGCTTATTTCCTGTCTCTACACTATCCTATCCAATAAAGGTGAAAAAAGCCCCAAAAAAATCTTTAAAAAAACAATGTATTTATTTTAATTTAGGAAAATCTGAAATAATTGCTTTGGTTCAACCATCAGAAATTGGTTTACATGAAGTTAAATATTTCAGGTCAAATCAAACAAATTATTTATATTGTATAACACAACAATATTAGGTGTGATCGATTACCTCAATTTTTTTTAATTTGAGCCAATGTTTAATTTTTTTCAGTGTACATTGCTAAATGTTCACAACTCTGTAAGGTTTAGCTTTTCTCTTACCTAGCACCTAACCACAAGCTCATTACCTAGTTACTGTAGGTACTGTAATGGGTTTAATTACGTATAAGTCACCTTCCAATGTGATGTGCAAATCACTAAACCAAAATATTTTCCCATAATAGCTAACCCCCCCAACTTAAAATGATGCAGTTTGCAACAATTTCAACTCCTGCATTCTATCATGAGAGCCTGTTTTTGCATTGATTTGTAGTCTGTCCTCTGATGTTTGCAGTCCCACAGTTTACTTTTCTTAAACATTACACTTTACCTTCCCCAAATAGAGCAGCAGCAATTATATTACAGTCATTCAGTTTATAGTTCTATTCTACCCTATGTATATCTGGATATTTCACCTTCATCATGTCCTGTGGATCAGTACATGATTCTCCTAGACTATGAATGATTCCCATTATTTTCATAACACTATTACCAAACTACACAGTTTTGACTGAAATGTAAGCAAAGCTTCAGTAGCAGTGGAAAGACAGCAAGAGGGGATGGTAAATACTGATCAGTCTCTGTGTGCATGTGTGTGTGTGCAGAAGAAAGGTTGGAGGGTAAGAGGTTGGGGGTGGGGGCTTAATGAGCTGGCCCAGCTGGCCTTGGTTTTTCCTAGGCAACCATGCCAGTCACATAATATGGGGGAAGAGGAAGAATGGAGATCAGAGACATTCCAGGCTAAAAGTGAGTTATGTAAATAAAAAAAAAAAAAAAAAAAAAAAACAACAACGCTACCCCCCCGGCCCAGATACAAGTAAACTGGATAGCACCAGAAAAGAAAGTAATGTGAGTCTCAAAGAGACCCACATCATACATTAGCAGAGGTTTTAAAAGTCCTACCTAATTCTACTAAAACACAAATTTAAGTTATTTTGCATTTTTGCAATTTTTAATTTTTTTGCTCAAAAAAACACCACATCATCCTTACAGCACAATACCTGCAGTCACGACACAGCTCTTCTGCCTCCTTGTACTCTGCTATGGAACAGACAGATGGGCAGTGGGGGATGGGAGAAACAGGGACAGGACAGTGACAGATTCAAACTAAAAAGAAATGCTTTTAGTCGAAAGACACAGGAGAGCAATTTGTAGCACTGAAAGGCATCTGGGATGCAACCATACTTAATCAATATTAATGTTTAACTGTACATTTTCACTGAGAGTTCATAAGGCCAAAGTCTGTGATAAATCATTGATGCCAATCGAGGATAGTTAGCTTTATTTTGTATTAAAATCTAAAGTGGGAATTGTGGTTCGGTACAGAGTGTTTTTTAACTCTTAAAGGTAGACTGCCTTTCAGACTTTTCAAGTTTAGGTCATAAAAAGAATTTTCCCTGACACCCAGTTATTTTTGTTTAGTGGACCAAAAGCTACTGAATTCGAATCACAGACTTCCAATTTTATTAGTTTTTTTAAAAAAATAGAACAATTAATGAATTTAGGACCATGTGGCCCTAAATTCTCTGCTATTTTGTCCTGCTTCAGTGTGACCCAATTCAAGATACTAGGCCATGCATCATGTGGTGGGCGTTCCCCTTTTGCGCAAGGCATTGTGGGATACAAATTTGAAACAGGAGAGGAAAATGGAAGATGCAAATGAAACGTGAAAGACCGACTACAGTAATGTTAAGTGAGAAGAAAAGACGTGATGTTTTGAAGGAAAGGAAACGCAGGACCAAACTAATAAATATCGGAAGCCAGCGAGCACCTCGGTGTGATCAGCTGTTCGTTTAGCAACAGAATGATGTAATTGTCAGTACACAGTCAAGGTAAACCTGTAGATGGCAGTAATGCAACACTGGAGGACAGCTGTTGTAAAACCCAAAAGAAGAAGGAAAAGAAGCAGGTAAGCCTGTGCACACCGGACTTCCTCTGTCTGCTTGACTGCACGAAGTAAGCAACTTCATGCACATTATTTGCTAGGGAATCCCCTCAAATTAAATAACTTCCCATCCACAGAATGGCCTGTTTTTTTTTTTTTTAGATATTGCAGAAATCAACATATATCACAGTGACCAAATTTCAGAGGGAACTAAATTTCACCAATTTTATGAACTCAAAAGGCCGTATAGCTTTAAATAAAGTGACTGCTCTCTTGGTTGCTGATACAGTGAGAAATTATTTCTTAAATCATGTTACATGTACAACCCCAACTGTAAAAAAAAAAAAAAGTTAGGACACTATGTACAACATAAATTAAAAACAGAATGTGAAGATTCACAAATAATGGAAGCCCGATATTTAATTGAAAATAGTACAAGGACAACATATCAAATGTTGAAACTGAGAAATTTTACTGTTTTTTGAAAAATGTGTGCTCATTTTGAATTTGATGTCTGCAACATGTTTTAGAAGAGTTGGGACAAGGGCAACAAAAGACTGAAAAAGTTGTGTAATGCTAAAATAAATAAATAAATAAATAATAATTTGGTTAATTGGCGACAGGTCAGTGACATGATTGGGTATAAAAACAACATCCCAGAGAGGTGGAATCTCTCAGAAGTAAAGATGGGGAGGGGTTTGTTGCTCTGTGAAAGACTGCGTGGGCAAACAGTGCAACAATTTAAGAATAACATTGAGGAATGTAAAATTGCAAAGAATTTGGGGATCACAACATCCATGGTACATAATATCGTAAAAAGATTTAGAGAATCTGGAGAAATCTCTGTATGCAAGAGACAAGGCTGAAAACTGACATTTAATGCCTGTGATCTTCAGGTCCTCAGGTGACACTGCATTAAAAGCAGACATGTGTCTGTAGTGGAAATCACTGTGTGAGCTCAGGAACGCTTCAGAAAACCATCGTCTGTGAAAACAGTTCATTATTGCATCCACAAATGCTAGTTAAAACCACATATAAACAGTATCCAGAAACAACGCCACCTTCTCTGGGCCCAAGCTCTTTTAGGATGGACTGAGGCAAAGTGGAAATTTGTCTGGAGGTTTGACGAATCAAAAGTAGAAATTATTTTTCAAAATCATGGACACCACATCCTCCAGGTGAAAGAGGAGAGGAATCATCCAGCTTATCAGTGCACAGTTCAAAAGCCAGGCTCTGTCATGGTACGAGGGTGTATTAGTGCACATGACATGGGTAGCTTGTACATCTGGGAAGGCATCATTAATGCTGAATGTCAGTGGTGCTTGAAAGTTTGTGAACCCTTTAGAATTTTCTATATTTCTGCATAAATATGACCCAAAACATCATCAGATTTTCACACAAGTCATAAAAGTAGATAAAGAGAACACAGTTAAACAAATGAGACAAAAATATTATACTTTGTCATTTATTTATTGAGGAAAATGATCCAATATTACATATCTGTTGGTGGCAAAAGTATGTGAACCTTTGCTTTTGGTATCTGGTGTGACCCCCTTGTGCAGCAATAACTGCAACTAAACATTTCCGGTAGCTCTTGATCAGTCCTGCACACCATGAACTGCTCGCTTCAGGTCCTTCCACAACATTTCGATTGGATTAAGGTTAGGACTTTGACTTGGCCATTCCAAAACATGAACTTTATTCTTTTTTAACCGTTCTTTGGTAGAACGACTTGTGTGCTTAGGGTCATTGTCTTGCTGCATGACCCACCTTCTCTTGAGATTCAGTTCATGGACAGATGTCCTGATATTTTCCTTTAAAATTCGCTGGTATAATTCAGAATTCATTGTTCCATCAATGATGACAAGCCATCCTGGCCCAGATGTAGCAAAACAGGCCCAAACCATGATATTACTACCACTATGTTTCACAGATGGGATAAGGTTCTTATGCTGGAATGCAGTGTTTTCCTTTCTCCAAACATAACGCTTCTCATTTAAACCAAAAAGTTCTATTTTGGTCTCATCCGTTCACAAAACATTTTTCCAATAGCCTTCTAACTTGTTCACTTGATCTTTAGCAAACTGCAGATGAGCAGCAATATTCTTTTTGGAGAGTAGTGGCTTTCTCCTTGAAACCCTGCCATGCACACTATTGTTGTTCAGTGTCCTCCTGATGGTGGACTCATGAACATTAACATTAGCCAGTGTGAGAGAGGCCTTCAGTTGCTTAGAAGTTACCCTGGGGTCCTTTGTGACCTCACCGACTATTACACGCCTTGCTCTTGGAGTGAGCTTTGTTGGTCGCCTTGCTCTTGGAGTGAGCTTTGTTGGTCACCCACTCCTGGGGAGGGTAACAATGGCCTTGAATTTCTTCCATTTGTACACAATCTGTCTGACTGTGGATTGGTGGAGTCCAAACTCTTTAGAGATTGTTTTGTAACCTTTTCCAGCCTGATGAGCATCAAGAATGCTTTTTCTGAGGTCCTCAGAAATCTCCTTTGTTTGTGCCATGATACACTGCCACAAATGTGTTAAGATCAGACTTTGATAGATCCTGTTTTTTAAAATAAAACAGGGTGCTCACTCACACCTGATTGTCATCCCATTGATTGAAAACACCTGACTCTAATTTCACCTTCAAATGAACTGCTAATCCTAGAGTTTCACATACTTTTGCCACTCACAGATATGTAATATTGGATTATTTTCCTCAATAAATAAATGACCAAGTATAATATTTTTGTCTTATTTGTTTAACTGGGTTCTCTTTATCTACTTTTAGGACTTCTGTTAAAATCTGATTCACAAACTTTCAAGCACCACTGTACATGTTTCAGAGCAATATGCTGCCATCCAGACAAAATCTTTTTCAGGGAAGGCCTTCCTTCTTTCAGCAAGGAAATGCCAAACCACTTTCTGCACATATTAAAACTGCATGGCTCGGTAGTAAAAGACTCTGGGTGCTAATCTGGCCTGCCTGCAGTCCAGATCTCTCTCCATTTAAAATATTTGGCACATTATGAAGTGCAAAATATGACAAAGGAGACCCCAAACTGTTGAGCAACTGAAACTGTCTATCATGCATGAATAGAACAACATTTCTTTTTCGAAACTCCAGCAATTGGTCTCCTCAGGTCCCAAACATTTACAGTGTTGTTAAAGTGCTAGTCTTACGATAAATCCTGGGTTTTCTGTGTTATGTGCTCAGGTAGGTTGTAAAGTTTACCAATAAATAAAAAAATTGCTTTGAAAAAACTTTTTTTGCATCTGAATTCTGTTCAAAAAAAAAATCACTAAAAGTTTGTCCACCATTGTTAGATCGCAACGATTAGGTCAGCGGTGCTGCATGTGTATACCATCATATGCGCCACTGCATTCTTTTGTGTCCACACTACCTCTATAATATTCTCTGCAATGGCATGCGTTCTTGATACTAATTCTTTTGAAAAAGATGACAAAAGCTACAAGGGGATGGTACACAAGTGTCATAATAATAATTATACTATTTTATAATTCTAATCATTTTATTTTAGGTGCCTATAGTAGGGAATATTGAGTGCTGTTTTAGGCACACCAGATCCATGCAATGGATTTGAAGTCAGATTAAATAAAGGAAATAAAAAAATAGCACAAATAAAGAAATAAAACCTGTATATGTACTTGCTGAAACAGTTATTGGAGAATCAACCATAGTTTTAAATGTATTCACCCAGTTGATCTGACTTGTATTTGTGTCCCCTTTTCTTTTACTTTATGTTGCAGCCTTTTAATTTTGGACCGCAGAGCTTTCTTATCTGATTTCAGATTACACTGTAAATTAGAGAAAAGAGGTGTACTTGTTGACAATGGCTGTCTTGTAAAGTCTTAGAAAAGTTGCAAAAGTACTTCAGTGAGAGAGTGGAGCTGCACAAATCTTGTACAGTTGCAGAGATATTGTGATTTTAGTAAAAATCAATAATGGTAGTCGTGTGCTGACAGCCCCCCCACTACCACTTAACGTTGTAGCACAAAATAGAAAGGGTCTACATGGTCCTAATTGGTATAGTTAGAACCAGAAAAGGTTGTAGTTTTATGAGCAATTTACATTTGGAATTTACATTTGCAATTTTGGAATTTTTAACCCTCAAACACTATTTGCCACATTTTGAGAGGCAAATTTTGGTGGAGTAAAACATTCCCTTAGTTTTCTCACGGATCCTCCCCCCCACACACAAACAAAACGCGAGAAAATTTGTCCTCAGTGTCCCTGTTGAAGTAAAGAGCGTATAGATTTATATCCAGTGGCATGCAAAAGTTTGGGCACCCTTGCTGAAAATGTCTGTTACTGTGAATAGTTAAGTGAGCAGAAGATGAACTGATCACCAAAAGGCATAAAGGTAAAACGAGACATTTCTTTTCAGCATTTTATGCAAGATTTGTGTATTTTTGTTTTGTACAATTGGAGAGTGAAAAAAGGAACACCATGTGAAAGTTTGGGCACCCCAGTATAAATGAGTTCTCAGGTAACTTTTACCAAGGTTCCAGACCTTAATTGGGCTGTGGCTTGTTCAAATTCTTTGTTAGGAAAGGTCAGATGATGCAGATTTCAAAGCTGTATAAATTCTCTGACTCCTCAAACTTGTCCCTAAAATCAACAGCCATGGGCTCCTCTAAGCAACTCCCTCGCATTCCGAAAAATAAAATAATTGATGCTCCCAAAGCAGGAGAAGGCTACAAGAACATAGCAAAGTGCTTTTCAGGTAGCTGTTTCCTCAGATTGTAATGTTATTAAGAAATGGCAGTTAACAGAAACAGTGGAAATCAAGGCGAGGTCTGGAAGATGAAGAAAACTTTCTGAAAGAACTGCTCGTTGGATCACTAGAAAGGCAAATAAAACCCCCTGTTTGACTGCAAAAGACCTTCAGAAAGATTTAGCAGACCCTGCAGTGGTGGTGCACTGTTCTACTATGCAGTGACACCTGAACAAATATGACCTTCATGAAAGAGTCATCAGAAGAAAACCTTTCCTGCATCCTAGCCACAAAAGTCAGTGTCTGAAGTTTGCAAATGAACATCTAAATAAGCCTGATGCATTTTGGAAACAAGTCCTGTGGACTGATGAAATCAAAATAGAACTTTTTGGCCACAATGTGCAAAGGTATGTTTGGAGAAAAAAGGGTGCCAAATTCCAGGAAAATAACACCTCTCCAACTCTGAAGCATGGGTGTGGATCAATTATGCTTTGGGATTGTGTTGCAGCCAGTGGCACAGGGCACATTTCATTGGTCGAGGGAAGCATGGATTCGAATAAATACCAGCAAACTCTGGAAGCAAACATCACACCATCTGTAAAAAAGTTGAAGTTAAAAAGATTATGGGTCCTACAATAAGACGATGATGCAAAACACACCTCAAAATCTACAATGGAATACCTCAAGAGGCACAAGCTGAAGGTTTTGCCCTGGCCCTCACAGTCCCCTGACCTAAACATCATTAAAAATCTGTGGATAGATCTCAAAAGAGCAGTGCATACAAGATAGCCCAAGAAACTTGTAGAACTGGAAGCCTTTTGCAAGGACATCTGTGCGAAAATCCCTCAGGTAAGAACTGAAAGATTATTAGCTGGCTACAAAAAGTGTTTACAAGCTGTGATACTTGCCAAAGGGGGTGTTACTAAGTACTGACCATGTCAGGTGCCCAAACTTTTGCTTCAGGTCCTTTTCATTTTTTTGGTATTTTATGCCTGTAAATGATGGAAATAAAAATGTAATCTTACGGAAAATATTAAAGAAATGTGTCATCTTTACCCTTATGCCTTTTGGTGATCAGTTCATCTTCTGCTCACTTAACTATTCACAATAACAGACATTTTCAGCAAGGGTGCCCAAACTTGTGCATGCCACTGTAACTGCTCAGCTACATGATACAACCCCGATTCCAAAAAAGTTGGGACAAAGTACAAATTGTAAATAAAAACGGAATGCAATGATGTGGAAGTTTCAAAATTCCATATTTTATTCAGAATAGAACATATCAAATGTTTAAACTGAGAAAATGTATCATTTAAAGAGAAAAATGAGGTGATTTTAAATTTCATGACAACAACACATCTCAAAAAAGTTGGGACAAGGCCATGCTTACCACTGTGAGACATCCCCTTTTCTCTTTACAACAGTCTGTAAACGTCTGGGGACTGAGGAGACAAGTTGCTCAAGTTTAGGGATAGGAATGTTAACCCATTCTTGTCTAATGTAGGATTCTAGTTGCTCAGCTGTCTTAGGTCTTTGTCATATCTTCTGTTTTATGATGTGCCAAATGTTTTCTATGGGTGAAAGATCTGGACTGCAGGCTGGCCAGTTCAGTACCCGGACCCTTCTTCTACGCAGCCATGATGCTGTAATTGATGCAGTATGTGGTTTGGCATTGTCATGTTGGAAAATGCAAGGTCTTCCCTGAAAGAGACATCATCTGGATGGGAGCATATGTTGCTCTAGAACCTGGATATACCTTTCAGCATTGATGGTGTCTTTCCAGATGTGTAAGCTACCCATGCCACACGCACTAATGCAACCCCATACCATCAGAGATGCAGGCTTCTGAACTGAGAGCTGATAACAACTTGGGTTGTCCTTCTCCTCTTTAGTCCGAATGACATGGCGTCCATGATTTCCATAAAGAACTTCAAATTTTGATTCGTCTGACCACAGAACAGTTTTCCACTTTGCCACAGTCCATTTTAAATGAGCCTTGGCCCAGAGAAGATGTCTGCGCTTCTGGATCATGTTTAGATACAGCTTCTTCTTTGAACTATAGAGTTTTAGCTGGCAACGGCGGATGGCACAGTGAATTGTGTTCACAGATAATGTTCTCTGGAAATATTCCTGAGCCCATTTTGTGATTTCCAATACAGAAGCATGCCTGTATGTGATGCAGTGCCGTCTAAGGGCCCGAAGATCACGGGCACCCAGTATGGTTTTCCGGCCTTGACCCTTATGCGCAGAGATTCTTCCAGATTCTCTGAATCTTTTGATGATATTATGCACTGTAGATGATGATATGTTCAAACTCTTTGCAATTTTACACTGTCGAACTCCTTTCTGATATTGCTCCACTATTTGTTGGCACAGAATTAGGGGGATTGGTGATCCTCTTCCCGTCTTTACTTCTGAGAGCCGCTGCCACTCCAAGATGCTCTTTTTATACCCAGTCATGTTAATGACCTATTGCCAATTGACCTAATGAGTTGCAATTTGGTCCTCCAGCTGTTCCTTTTTTGTACCTTTAACTTTTCCAGCCTCTTATTGGCCCTGTCCCAACTTTTTTGAGATGTGTTGCTGTCATGAAATTTCAAATGAGCCAATATTTGGCATGAAATTTCAAAATGTCTCACTTTCGACATTTGATATGTTGTGTTCTATTGTGAATACAGTATCAGTTTTTGAGATTTGTAAATTATTGCATTCCGTTTTTATTTACAATTTGTACTTTGTCCCAACTTTTTTGGAATCGGGGTTTTACAAATTGTAAATAAAAACGGAATGTCTAAACCAGACATGTCTAGACAGTTGCCCTGTGTCAATATTCATAAATTAGCTTGTCTACTAAAAGTGTTGCAGTTCTGCGTAAGCCAAATAAGGAAAATTCCGGAAAGCAGAGGCAATCGGTGATGTCAGGGGCCAGGCTAATTTGCATTGGTTTTGGTGCAAATAAGTGCTACCAACCTACAGTACAAAGGGATGCCGCCGGGATGAAGGGATGCAGCAGGATTTAATAAGGGAAAACAAAGGTGAGCAGTGGGCTGTTTATTCACACTACTCTCCCCTTTTCTTCCTTGTAAATAGTCAAAGGACTCCCATCATAACTTGGGGGGGGGGGGAGTCGCCCCCCCTCTGCTGCTGCCACTGACAGTGATAAACATCCCTCATCCCAGGTTTTTTGAAACATGTTGCTGACAAATTCAAAATGAGCATATTTTTCAAGAAAACAATAAGATTTCAGTTTCAACATTTGATATGTTGTCTTTGTACTATTTTTAATGAAATATAGGGTTTCCATGTTTTACAAATTATCGCACTCTGTTTTTATTTCCAGTTTACGCAGCGTCCCAACTTTTTTGGAATAGGAGTTGTACACTCAATTCCTCCTCTGCATTTAACCCATCTAAAATCATTAAACACATGCTCACACAAGTGAGCAGTGAGCACACACACATACCCAGAACAGTGGGCAGCTATGCTGCAGCACCTGGGCAGCAGTAAGGGTTAGGTGCCTTGTTCAAGAGCATTTCAGCCATGATCCAGAGGGAAGGGAAAGCTGTTCATTCACTCAACTCCCCTCACATTTTCCCTACCAGTCCCAGGAATTGAACCATTGAATGGTTGGAATTGGTGTTGTGGAACTGAGAGCACTGAGAGATGACAATCAGGCATGGAATGTGTATGCCCATGTCTTGAATATGTCTCTCTTTGTCCCTCTGTCCCGCTCTAGAAGAGTCTCCACAAGGGGGAGCCACAGGATTTGACAAATGCACAAGTCCACATTCACAAATTGCATCTACATGACAAAGAACACACCCTGTAATTGATCCTGATGCATGGACTGATCAGCCATAAAATTAAAAACACTGACAGGTGTGGTGGGGAAAAAAAAGAAACACACTCACTTGTTTGGATCCAAGCACGGGAAAAAAATCTTTATTGTTGGTTTCTCTAAGCAAAAGAAATGCAGGACAAAGAAAATGGTTCTGGGTGCGCGCCTCCCTTTCTTACAATGGCATTTTATATTCTTGTAAAACATTCTTTTAAAACCATAACCCAATCAGATGCAAGAATTTAAATGCTTACCATATATATATATATATATATATATATATATATATATATATATATATATATATAATATATATATCTTTTAGGTATTCTTTCCTGCTTTTTACTGGACCCAAGGGGATTCACACCATCCTTTCCCCTCACGTTTCGCACGTGTGCACATAGCATGAACCATGCACGCGTATACAGCATTGGGTTCATGAACGGGTCATGAATCCCTAACACATACAGGGCTATACTAAAAATTCCATTATATTTCCCCCTTTGTTAATTTCATTAACACCTTTTTCAAGCAAAAACATATCAAAATTAGACATCAATTCCAGCACTCCACAATCTGGTTTTAGCAGGAACATTATTAAATTTTGAATGGAAATGATTATACTGCTTTTTTTTGTGAAGCATAGACATCTCTGGTCTCAGCAATCAGATAGTAAAGAAAAATCAATGCAAAGAACAGTGTAGAGTTCAGAGCGGGTGGGTGGAGCACAGAAGTACAGCAGGCCAGAACTGAGTTCCAAAAACTCTTTTTATTTTCAGCTTTTCAGCTTTAAACACTCTCCCAGCCACCCACACACACACACACACACACACACACACACACACAAGTCTTCTGGTTGGGGAGAGAGCTCCCTTCCTCTGCTCTCTCTCTCCTTTTATAGGGCGCGGTCACTGGGGAAGACACACAAACACAGGTTAACTAACATCAGGTGCAGTGATTCTGCTACTTGCCTTCCCTGACTCCGCCCTCTGTTCACAGACCGACGCTTGACCACGCCCCTGCTGCCACATACCCCCACCGCCTGACTCAGGCCGGGCAGCTGTCCGGCCTGCAGCTGACTCCCCCCTGCTTGACGGGAGAGGAAATCTGCCACAACCATCTGCGCCCCCGGCCTGTGGACCACCTTGAAGTTAAAGGGCTGGAGTGCCAGATACCAATGGGTGATCCACGCGTTGGCATCCTTCATGCGGTGGAGCCACTGGAGGGGCACGTGGTCCGAACAGGGCGTGAAAGGGCGTCCCAGTAGGTAGTAGCGGAGGGCGAGGACCGCCCACTTGATGGCCAGGCACTCCTTTTCTATCATGCTGTAGTGGCCCTCACACACCGACAGCTTCCTGCTGATGTACAGCACTGGATGATCCTCCACCTCCTGGGACAGAACAGCCCCCAGCTCTCTGTCCGACGCGTCCGTCTGCAACATAAAGGGGAGAGAAAAGTCAGGGGAGTGTAACAGTGGCCCCCCACACAGTGCAGCCTTTACCTCAGAGAAAGCCCGCTGGCATTGCTCTGTCCACTGGACCGGATCTGGTGCCCCCTTTTTAGTGAGATCAGTCAGTGGGCTGGTGATGTCCGAATAATTAGGTATAAACCTACGATAGTAGCCAGCCAGCCCCAGGAACTGTTTCACCCCCTTTTTGGTCTTGGGCCTCAGGCAGGCTGCAATCACTGCTGTCTTATTAACTTGGGGACGCACCTGCCCATTTCCCAAGTGGAAGCCCAGATACTGTACTTCCACCCGCCCAATCGCACACTTCTTCAGGTTGGCTGTGAGACCCGCTCGCCTCAGCGACCTAAAGACGACCCTTAGGTGTTGTAAATGCCGCGGCCAGTCATTACTATAGATTATAATATCATCCAGGTATGCGGCCGCATAGGTGGCATGGGGGCGGAGGACCCTATCCATAAGCCGCTGGAATGTAGCGGGCGCCCCAAACAGCCCAAAAGGAAGTGTGACAAACTGGTGTAAGCCAAACGGTGTGGAAAAGGCCATTTTCTCTCGGGATAATGGAGTCAAGGGGATCTGCCAATATCCCTTTGTCAAATCCAGTGTCGAATAAAAATGAGCCATGCCTAGTCGATCCAGCAACTCGTCAATGCAAGGCATTGGGTATGCATTGAATTTAGACACTGTGTTGACTTTTCTATAGTCCACACAGAACTGGACCGACCCATCGGCCTTGGGGACCAAGACCACCGGGCTGCTCCAGTCACTGTGGGACTCCTTGACGATGCCCATGTTGAGCATGGCCTCGAGTTCTTCCCGAACCACCTTTTTCTTGTGTTCGGGCAGCCTGTAAGGGCAGCTGCGCACTACCACCCCCGGGGGCGTCTCAATGTGGTGTTCTATGAGGCGGGTGTGGCCGGGCAGGGGCGAGAACACGTCTGAAAATTCGGTCTGCAACTGGGCAACCTCCGTGAGTTGGGTCGGGGAGAGGTGGTCTCCACAGGGGACCGGAGAGGTAAGCGATGCCAATGTTCCCTTTTGAACCTCCAGCCCCAGCTCTGCCTTCTCCGGAACCAACGACACCAATGCCACGGGGACCTCCTCGTTCCAAAGTTTGAGGAGATTGAGGTGGTAAATCTGTAGCGCCCCACCCCTGTCCGTTTGCCTCACCTCATAGTCGACGTCCCCGACTCACTGTGTGACCTCAAAGGGTCCTTGCCACTTGGTGATCAATTTGGAGCTTGACGTGGGCAACAGCACGAGTACTTTATCTCCTGGTGCGAACTCCCTAAGGCGCATGCCCCTGTCGTACAGGCGGATTTGCCATTCTTGAGCCTGCCGCAAATTCTCCTGAGTTAGGTGCATGAGTGTGTGGAGTTTTGCGTGCAGGTTGATAACGTATTGAATTTCGTTTTTGCTCATTGAAGGTCCCTCCTCCCAATTTTCCTGCAGTACATCTAGGATGCCACGCGGCTTACGCCCATATAATAATTCGAATGGGGAGAACCCTGTGGAGGCTTGTGGGACCTCTTGCACTGTGAATAACAGGGGCTCGAGCCATTTATCCCAGTTGCGTGCATCCTCGCGTGCAAACTTTTTAATTATGTTTTTGAGGGTGCGATTAAACCGTTCGACTAAGCCGTCCATTTGTGGGTGATAAATGCTGGTGCGGATTGGCTTAATTCCCAGTAACCCATACAGATCGCGCAGTGTGCGTGACATAAACATAGTGCCTTGATCATCAGAATCTCTTTGGGGATTTCAACTCAGGAGATGACGTGGAAGAGTGCTTCCACAATACTACGTGCTGAGATATTGTGAAGAGGCACTGCTTCCGGATATCGCATTGCATAGTCCACCAGAACTAAAATAAAGCGATACCCTCGTGTTGACCAATCTAATGGCCCAACGCGATCCATCCCAATTCTTTCGAACGGGGTCTCGATTAATGGCAGGGGGCGCAAAGGCGCTTTTGGAATGGCTGCTGGATTTACTAACTGGCATTCGCGGCACGCCGTACACCACCTACGGACATCGCCACGAATCTCTGGCCAATAGAACAGGGCCATTATTCGGGCTAGTGTCTTATCCTGCCCCAAGTGTCCAGCCATGGGATTAAAGTGAGCCGCCGGGAATGTAAATTCATGGCGGCTCTTTGGGATCAAAAGCTGTGTGATCGGCTCCTTAGTCTGAGTGTCCTGCGTCACTCGGTATAATCTATCCTTCATAATGGAAAAATAGGGGAAGGACGGGGTGGCGTTTGGCTGGAGCATTTGACCATCGATTACTCTCACTTGGTCACACGCATGCCGCAGAGTCTCGTCTCTTGACTGCTCTAATGGAAAATCCGTGAGGGATTCCCCAAGAGAGGGAGGAGGCACCGGCAGCTCCTCACTCTGATGCGGAGATGATGTAGACAGCTCTGTGACAGCTGCTCCCGCCAATGCCGCACCGGGACCCCCCCCACTAAACTATGGCAGGCCCCACTCTTCACTAAATGAGTCATTAATTCCCGAAATCCTGGCCAATCAGTCCCCAAAATTATCGAGTGGGTAAGGCAAGGATTAACCGCCGCCTTTACTCTAAATTTCTCCCCTCGAAATAGAATGTGGACCGACACTAAAGGGTAGTTGTGAACATCCCCGTGCACACACAACACCTTCACCAATTGTGCTCTCCCCAATGCCTCGTCTTGCACCAGGATTTCGTGGATTGAGGTCTGATTACAGCTGGAGTCCACCAAAGCCTGATAGGTATCCCCTTGGAAACTCACCAGTATGCGATATGCTCTGGCCCGATCGAGGGCGGTCCCTGGTGCGTCGGGGATCTGGACCACCGTGCCCATCTCCATCGCCGAGCACTGATGCTGGAGGTGCCCCGGCTCCCCGCAGCGCCAGCACATTGGCCTGGGCTCTCTCTCTGCACCGGTGTTCCGGAGCTCACTCACCTGAGGGGGGGGGGAGAGACAGACACGGAAGTGGGAAATGATAGGGCACTGCGGGTGCAGCGGGCCAGCTGGGGTGGAGGAACAGAAGGGGAGGGAGAGAGAGAGAGAGAGAGGGGAGAAGAGGAGACATGCTATCCTGCTGTTGGAACAGCCGCCAAATGGTCCTCCGCCAGCTCCAGCGACGTTGGGCGATGGCACTGGACCCACTCTGCTGTTCCTTCTGGAAGTCGGGTGATGAATTGTTCCAGTGCCACCAGATTGACGATTCCCTCAGCGTCACGGTTGTCGGCCCTCAGCCACTGCCGGCAGGCGTCCCGGAGTTGCTGGCCAAACATGAACGGCCGGCCGAATTCCTCCAGGTGCAGAGTGCAGAAGCGCTGTCGTTGTTGCTCCGGGGTGCATCCCACACACTGGAGGACGGCCCGGCGGAGATTGGCGTAGGCCAGCCGGCTGTTGGCGGGGAGCTGTAGCGCGGCCAGCTGCGCCTCGCCCGTTAGCAGGGGGAAGAGGCGTGCTGCACACTGTTCCACCGGCCAGCCCCAGGCCTCTGCTGCCTGCTCAAAGAGCGCGAGGAAGGCCTCGGGGTCGTCGTGTGGGCCCATCTTCGTTAGGGTGAGGTGGAGAGGGCCCTTGGCGGTGGAGGTAGTGGATCCCGCCGACGCGAGTAGGTGCCGGAACGCCTGGCAATCTTCCTGCTGCGCCAGCACCAGGGCCTCAAACCTTTGCTCCTGCTCCTTCCGGAGGGCGACCAGCACCTGGTGCTGGCTCTGTTGGGCTGTGGCAAGGGCATGGATCAGGTCCTGGAAGGGGGAGGACTCCATGGGGCTGTTCTCCTCTGTGCTCTGAGTCCCGGGTTTCGGCACCACTGTAGAGTTCAGAATGGGTGGGTGGAGCACAGAAGTACGGCAGGCCAGAACTGAGTTCCAAAAACTTTTTATTTTCAGCTTTAAACACTCTCCCAGCCACACATGCACGCACAAGTCTTCTGGTTGGAGAGAGAGCTCCCTTCCTCTGCTCTCTCTCTCTCCTTTTATAGGGTGCGGTCACTGAGGAAGACACACAAACACAGGTTAACTAACATCAGGTGCAGTGATTCTGCCACTTACCTTCCCTGACTCCGCCCTCCGTTCACAGACCAACGCTTGACCACACCCCTGCTGCCACAAACAGATACATGCATTTTAGCTATTTATTATTTTAAATTATTTCTTTGTCTGCAAAAGGTAGGCTATAATCTTCATCTAGATCTGAGAATTTACCTGGATCCATTTTCACCAGGACTTGGTTTTGTAGATGTGTGGTCATTACCCTTCATCATAACTGACATGCATTGCATAAAACATGGAGCACACAGACATATCAAAATTACCATCAATATTACAAGAATTATCATCCTCACATATGTTGCCCACCATCCAAACAAGCTATATAATCATCCCCAAGTGCCCTCTCCATGTTCGTCTAGTCGTAAGTAGGACTCAAGCGAGTAGGATGCTTCTTTGCTTTGCTCCTGCTTTCTTGATCTTTATTTCTATACTTTACTTTCTCATTTAATTTCCACTATTTTTTTTCTCATTTTATTTTTCATCTTTATAAGCTTTTAATTTAATTTTAATTTAATTTCCACTATTTTTTTTTTCATCTTTATAAGATAAGTTAGTTTTTAAAACAAAATGCCAAGGAGCAAAAAATCCTGCAGAAAATGCATGGAACTAGAACAGAAGATTTCTATTCTGGAATCAAAGATTGATGCTCTGCCAAAGACGGACGAATTAAAAGCGATATCTCAGGAAAGGAGTACAGAAACAGTGGCTGAGAATGCAGAGATTGCACTTCGACAGACCGAGGACATTGCAGATCAAGTGGAAGAATTCATCAATCAAGCTGGGCAAAATGTGAGTACAGAAAACTGGCAAATGATGGGTGGTAAGCCCAAAAATAAAAACAGAAGAGTAATTACTTCAACTCCAGCTCGTTCTACAAATTACAATAGGATCTACAATCCTATGGAAAATTCACAGCCCATAAGGCTTCAGAACAAATTTGAATGCCTCAGGGATGTGGAAGAGGATTTTTCAAGCGGACAAACACATAGTAAAAAGAGATCGCACCAAGATCGAAGAGCTGTGGGAAGAGGCAAAACGCAGCTCGTAACACCACCTGATCCCACGACCCTTGTTCTTGGTGATTCCACTGTAAGACAATTAAAAGGTTATGGGATGATTATTTGTTGCCTTCCAAATGCATCCATCTCTGACACCAAAGACAGCATTTTGAAACTCATGTCCGAGCATAAAACTATTAAACGTATTGTTGTGCATGTGGGAGCAAATGATGTTTTCAGAGAACAGCTGTTTGTCCAAGATGATTTCAGAAAACTTTTTTCTGAGCTCTATAAGACTAGAATTCAATCTTTTATCAGTGGCCCACTCCCAGCAAGAGGAAGTTTTGCTTTTTCTCAACTCTTCAGTCTTAACACCTGGCTTGGAAAAACTTGTTTTTCATTTGGTATGAACTTCATAGACAATTTTAACCTTTTCTGGAATCGCAGAGAATTTTATAAGCCAAATAGCACTGAACTCAGCTGGATTGGAGCCAAGGTCTTAGTAGACCATGACAGACTTGCAATCTTTTCTCAGCCAGCATTGAGGAAAACAGTTGATAAGATGTCAGAGACTGACATAGTTACAAAGCCTAAACAATCATCTTTGCAAGTCGTCATCAAGGACACACAGACATCTGACCTGCAAGACTCCCAACATTCAAAGACAGAGGACTCCACTTCCCCTCGGATGGATTTCCCAAATAGCATGAAAAAATTGCTCCCAATGGCTACACTCTCTTTTTCCATCCCAAATCTGTCGCGACAAGCAGTGTACCCAGTTCATCAAAATTGTGTTCGCCCAGGACTTGCAGCTGGCTACAAATCTTTTTCACCATCCAAAAGATACATGTCATCTCCAATCCTTTCACCCTCAAACCAAATGGAACATTTAGAAAGTCTTGTTTGATGCACTCTGGGTCCCTGCAAATGGGTGTAGTGTTGAAAACCAGCTGGGACCCAATGTGCCTATGCCATGCTCTATTCCTGTGTTGATAAGAAACAGAAAACATAGAGCACATTTAACCCTGGGGGTGAACCAATCTAATCTCCTTCCTGTTTTAAAACAGCATCAGAGTGCACAAGCAGATATTACTTCTAGACTTTCTGTAAAGCTAGCTCTTCTGAACATTAGATCACTTTTAAACAAGTCATTCTTAATTAATGATCTTATTTGCAAACACAATCTTGATTTTTTGCTTCTAACTGAAACCTGGCTGGATCAAGCAAATAGTGCTACCACCCTTATTGAAGCAGCTCCCCCAAATTTTAATTTTTTGAATGTTACCCGACAAGGGAAAGGTGGAGGGATCGCAAATATATTCAAAGTCTCTTTTCAATGTAAACAATCCTCACTTGGTGATTTTACGTCCTTTGAACACTTATGTGCACTTGTTACATGCTCTCCTAACATATTATTATTAACTATTTATAGGCCTCCGAGACATTCAGCCAAAGTCTTTCTTGAAGAGTTTGGTGAACTGTTATCAGTCATTTGCTTAGAGTTTGACTGTCTTATTATATCTGGGGATTTTAACTTGCATGTAGATAATACTGATAACATTTATGCCAAAGAACTACTTGCAATTATTGACAACTTCAACCTAGTACAACATGTACAGGGGCCGACCCACTCTCGTGGTCATACTCTTGACCTCGTCATCACAAAGGGTCTTACTGTTTCTAATACTGTTGTTGACCTGGCCTTATCTGATCATTTCTGTGTTTTCTTTGACGTTTCTATGTCTCCTCACATTCAGAACAGCTCAATGACTATAGGTAGGAGAGTCATAAAAGACAACACATGTGCTCTCTTTGAGCAAGCTCTCTCTCAGAACTCAACCAAAATGTCAGACTCTGTAGATGATTTACTGGAAATTTTTAATTTAAATATGACCCAAATTATGGATGATATTGCTCCATTCAAAATCAAAAGAGTCAATGATAAGCAGAAAGCACCATGGAAGCAGTACCCGGCTGTTAAACTGCTAAAGAGAGAATGTAGAAAGACTGAAAGAAAATGGCGCAAATCTAAACTTCACATCCATTATCAAATCCATAAAGAGATGCTTTGTAATTATAATTATGAAATTCGTAAAGCAAGACAGTCTTTCTTCTCCAACATCATCAGCAGGAATATGAACAATGCCCGTGTGCTATTTTCAACAGTAGAGAAGCTAACTAATCCCCCACCACAATTAGCACCTGAACTTCTATCAGTTAATAAATGCAATGAGTTTGCATCCTTTTTCAAAGGTAAAATTGATAAAATACGGCAGGATATTCCTCATAATATATCTCAGTTGCAAAAAATTGAAAAACTGCAATCACCAATGACACAGATAGATAACTTCAACACAATGTCAGAATTTTGTTTAAATGATTATGAGACTCTTGAAAAAACTGTGCAAAATCTCAGTTCCTCAACATCTGAATTGGACATTCTGCCCACCAACTTTTTTAAGTCTGTTCTTCATCTTATAATTACAGATGTGCTTCAAATTATAAATACATTCCTGGAGACTGGCGTTGTTCCTGTGTCCCTAAAAAAAGCCATTGTAAAGCCCCTACTTAAAAAAAATAATCTGGATCCTTCAGTATTAAATGACTACAGGCCAATATCAAATTTACCATTCATTGGGAAAATCCTTGAAAAAATTGTCTTCAATCAATTAACTGCCTTCTTGATATCAAACAGCCGTTTTGATAATTTTCAGTCAGGATTTCGTGCCAATCATAGCACTGAAACAGCGCTGATTAAAGTTATAAATGACATACGTCTTAATACTGATGCAGGCAAAACATCGGTCCTGGTATTACTGGACCTCAGTGCAGCTTTTGATACTGTTGATCACAACATACTGCTATATCGACTTGAACACTGGGTTGGATTGACTGGTAAAGTTATCAATTGGTTAAATTCATACTTAAAAGATAGAAGCTTCTTTGTTACCCTGGGAAATTGTTCCTCAACGTCAATGTCCTTGACCTGTGGTGTCCCCCGGGGGTCGATTCTTGGACCATTACTTTTAACCTTTATATGCTCCCACTTGGGCAAATTATCAATAAAAATTCAATTTTGTATCACTGCTATGCAGATGACACCCAAATTTATTTTGCTCTATCACCTAATGATTATGCCCCCCTTGAATGTCTCTACCAGTGTATCGATCAAATCAACAGCTGGATGTCACAAAATTTTCTTCAGCTGAACACAGATAAAACAGAAGTAATTCTATTTGGAAAAAAAGATGAAAGACTCAGGATTACCACTATTCTTGACACAAAAGGGATTAAAACTAAATAAATGGTTAAAAATCTTGGTGTTTTCATTGACAGCGAGCTAAACTTTGACAGTCACATGAAAGCAATCACTAAAACGGCATTTTATCACCTAAAAAACATTTCCAAACTAAGAGGACTTATGTCAAAAAATGATCTGGAAAAACTAATACATGCCTTCATCTCTAGTAGGGTTGATTACTGCAATGGCCTTTTCACAGGCCTGCCAAAAAAGACCATCAAACAACTTCAGCTGGTTCAAAATGCAGCGGCTAGGGTTCTCACATGAACAAAAAGAACAGAGCACATTACTCCAATTCTAAGGTCCCTTCACTGGCTTCCAGTAAGCTACAGAATTGACTTTAAAGCATTGCTGCTGGTATACAAATCTCTAAATGGTACAGGGCCCAATTACCTCTCTGATATGTTGCAGCGGCCTAACCCAATCAGATCTACCAGATCGAAACAGAAAAATTTACTATTAAAACCAGTTGTTAAAACAAAGTGTGGTGAAGCAGCTTTTAGCTACTATGCAGTACAGCTATGGAACCAACTGCCAGAGGACATTAAAAATGCTCCTGCTGTTGGCAGCTTCAAATCTAGGTTAAAGACCAAGCTGTTTTCAGATGCTTTCTGTTAAATAATTAATATTGTCTTCTTTACATTTTTTATAATCTTTACTTTCTCTGCATGTTTTAAATTTACTTTAACTTTATTCTATTTTATTCTTTATTCTATTCTGCTGGTTTCTTTTTTCTCCTCCTATTTGAACTACTACTTCATTTTATTATTTTATTTCTACTATTGTTTAATTCTTATTATTTTCTTTTAATTCTTTTAATTAATTGTTTTAGAATAAAAATAAAATTATTTTATGTAATTTTATTTCTCTATTTACTGTTTTTGTTTTTACTTCTGTAAAGCACATTGAACTGCCATTGTGTATGAAATGTGCTATATAAATAAACTTGCCTTGCCTTGCCTTGCCACTTCCTTCCTTTGATTGATGGAGAGTGTGATGTTACCATGTTCATCATCATTTGCTGAAACATAGGTGCAACATTCTTCTCCAATCATTGTGCAAACTCCACCTTGTTTAGCCAATATAAATGTCTAATGCCAGTCTATTCTGAATTGTCAATTGTACTGCTGTTAGTTCTTGTTTAGCCTCTTCTAGTGCTAGAGTGGTGGCGTTCACAAAATGTGGCAAATCTGTAATGTGTCATCTCCAACTGATTCCATACCTGAGTAAGGCCATACCGGGGGGGGGGGGGGGGGAAGCATGCCAGAACTTCTTCCATCTAGACTCTAGTTGATGTTCAGGAGGTTGGAAGTCTTCATCAGTGATTGACCACCTTCTTTGTTGCGATGAAACTTGGTAACCATGAATGGTCATAGGAATTTTAAGTTGAGTAAAAGCACATACCCCAGTCCATCCATGCAGCAGGTAATGCTTATTCTCCATATACCCAGTACCAGTCAGATTTGTACCCAGTGTACCTCAGAGTGTGAGCTGTGTCAGCTCGTCCGTGGACTCTTGGGTGTACCAGCGAACACAGAGGATCTAGGCAATAACATGACTTCTTGTAAGCTGTGTGTGAATGCACAAGAGTCACCCATAAGGCTACCCAATGGGTGCACCAAATGTGCTCCCATTGACTTCACACACACACACACACACACACACACACACACACACACACACACACACACACAGGGAATTTGTAACCTTTACCCCCTGTTTACATTATTTCGAATCAGCGGATCATCAGATTAACGTTCTTAAAACGATTCGCGTGTACACTGTGCTCGCAACAAAACCGTTACCCGTGCACACAGCAACGCCAATACACGGATATGCTAATCTGTTCCCCGTGCACACAGCAACGCCAATACACGGATACGCTAATCACATGACTACGGCACGTCATCATGGCACATCATCATGGCACGTCACATGATCCCAGTGCATTTCGGGCATGCGCAAGTCACTCACCACTTGCAAGTGGAAGGATGGCAAGCCTAAAGACCATTTTTTTCATGGACGGACGACGAGGTCCAATTGTTACTAAACGTAACATTGGATTATAAAACAACGGTGTTGGCTCAGGGTGTGGACTGGGAAAGTGTCCAAACAAAATATGGGGACATACTGGGCCATCTTTTGGACCACTACCCCTCGCCAGAGGATGCCCGCGCAAGTGGGAAAGACTTCCCTCACGTGAAGGAGGAGCTCTCAAAAGGTACACATTTGAAATATCTCTGTGTTTAAAACTGAAGTAAATATGAAATGTCGTTGTAAAAAATGTGCGAGCATTTCGTTTATAAGCTACTAAACGGAGTCTAGTGACCTCCAGTGGATATTTTTAAATAGTAGTCCAAAGAGAAGATTCTGCAAAATGATTTTTTTTTATCCATATAGGTGTAAACGTAGTCAAATGGGTAAAAATAAATCCATTTGCAAAATCTCCCCTTTGGACGGCGTTTTCAAAAATATCTGGTTGAGCGCGCCAAAACTCCGTAGATGATATGTGTAAGCGAAATGCCCAAATGTACAGTCCCCTCCAAAAGAACAACAAGGCAAATTCTCTTGTTTTTGTTGTTCACTGAAGACATTTGGGTTCAAGACCAAAAGAAGATAATGAGACAATAGTTCAGAATGTCAGCTTTTATTTCCTGGTATTTACATCTAGATATGTTAAACAATCTTGGACTTATCATTGTTTGTATTACACTACAGCATTTTTAGGTGAGCAAAAGTATTGGAACATGCGTGTAATGGGTGTTTCATGTTGACCAGTTGTTGAGTGTAAGGTTGATTTTTCAAATTTTAAATAGTCTGCATGACTTTCCTACTTTTTGGCCTTCTTTAATGTCATGTTTGTTTATCCTCTGACAAGAAATGCAGAGTCGTTATGGGTTTAAACCCAGGCCAAAAGGTTGGTAAGTTATGCAGACTACTTAATATTTGAAAAATCAGCCTTAAACTCAACAAAACTGGTCAACATGAAACACCCATTACACACGTCCCAATACTTTTGCTCACCTAAAAAATGCTGTAGTGTAATGCAATCTGTGCAGAATTATTCACACAGAACATTTTGTTATATTTCAGATGTTGATGTTTTGTGTCTTGTCCTGTATTCTCAGCTCAAGTGACATCGAAGCTTAAGGCCGTACGTGCAAAGTACAGACGGGCTGTGGATGCTGGGCGGAGGAGTGGTTCTCCTCTTCTTTGAATTGTGTGAGGCCATTTGGGGGGGATCAGCTGGCACCTGCTCCCTTCCTGGAGGAATAGAGACAGCAGACCTTCGTGCAGACCAACCTTCTGAGGCATCAAGCTCCACATCAAGCGCCACAACAGAAGGTGGTGCTGACTGTGACGAGGATGAGGTGGGTAGCCAGGTGCTGAGTGGGCAGACGGTTGCGAGGCGTCGCACTCAACTGGCCACAGTGATGGAGTCGCACCGCACAGACCGGCTGAAGAGGAAGATCTCGCCACTTGTCATTGCTCAGGAGGAACTGGAGCTAAAGCGTTGGATGTTCCAGCGGCTGGAGGAGACTGACCGTGAGTTCGTCGGCGCCATGAACCGCATGGCCACATCAGTTGAAATGCTGGTGCAGCACATGGTCAGTGGCTCCAGCCACAGTAGGCTTCAGTCACCACAGCACACCACACCATGCCTCCTTACATTACAGCACACCACGTGACACACAGGACGGCATGCCATATCCCAGTTATGATTGTCTGTAAATTGCCACTTAAAGGAGAAGATAATTTGTTTGCAATTGGGCCCATGTTCTACTCAGCCATGGTAGTTTTGTGTCATTTGGAGCACTGCCAAAGATATTGGGTTTGGTGATATCCAAACGCCTTCCTAGGGGTAAGTACATGCAGGCACAAAATACGTAATGTATTAATTACGGTATGGTAGCACTAATAACATGTAGTGAATGTTCCTGTTTGAAAACATCTGGGTTATGTGGGGAATACAATTTTTGCAAGTCTGGTGAAGGCGGGTGCTCTTGACTTCATAGGCTGGTGCCTGACTGGAGTGGCTGCCATCAATTCATTCAGACTTGCAGAAATTGCATTCCCCACATAACCCAGATGTTTTCAAACAAGAACATTCACTACACGTTATTAGTGCTATAGTACCACAATTAATACATTTAAAATAACGTATTTTGTGCCTGCATTTGCTTGCCCATAGGAAGGCGTTTCATGGATATTGCCAAACCCATTATCTTCGGCAGTGCTCCAAATGACACGTCAACTACCATGGGTGAGTAGAACATGGTGTTTAACAGAAGAATCAAATAGCAAAAAACCCTTTTAAATTTACAATTCCAAGTTCAATTTGTTCACTGTTAATTTTATTGAGTGAAAAACATGTACCACTTATACCATTTTACTGCATGTTTATACCCATGTTTAATTTTTTCTGCACCTTTTAATACGTGTTGTACTCATGTGTGGGCATTTTTTCCGCCTGGTATCACCTTTTTGTTTTTCATTAAAGAGTATAAAAGTATGAATATAATGCTTTGCTTTGTCATTCTTAATGTTGTTCATGGTAAGATGCAAATATTGCCCATTGTGTAGTTATGATTTATCACAGAGGATTTGCAAGGGTCCGCACACCTCGAGAGTCTTTGTTTGCAGGTGCAGCTTTTCAAAGTTTCATAGCTTTCAATGCGGAGGAAGAGCACAACACTGCTGCTTTACGTATCACCACTTTATTTTTTAGCTTGCTGATGTTTCGGCGTCAAGCCTCTGATGAAGGCTTGACGCCGAAATGTCAGCAAGTTAAAAAATAAAGTGGTGATACGTAAAGCAGCAGTGTTGCGCTCTTCCTCTGCACTGAAAGCTATATCACAGAGGATTGACATTGGGCTAAATGACAATGTAACATGTATGATTGGGGTTACTCAGATATTACTGAAAGCAGTTTGATATGGTGTCTTCACTACAACCTTCTAGAAAGTTAACACGTGTGCCTAGCACACACATTTTGTGCAGATGTTAATACTAATGTAACTTCATTTATGGTTATTCACATTGACACCACTCAAAGCAAGTACTCACCAACATGTTGAAGGCTGCTGAATATATTGACAGGACAAAGAGATGTTAAAGAGTAGTTTATTAAATGTCAATAACTAATGAACACAACTAATGAACTATGAGTGATAACTAGTGATGAGTGATAACTAATGAACATAACTAATGAACACAAGAGTGTATGATATGGAATGACAGTTTGAACACATACAAAAAATCAAAATCATGCAGAGTTCTCCGACCATCCCTGTAGTCGATGACAACTAACCAGAGGTGGAAAAACTGGATTGACAAAGTAAAAGTCCTGCTTAGGTTTTCCTTCTGCCTGTGCTCTCAACACAGGTGATTTCACCAATTAGCTCATCAACCTGGCTTAGGGGATGTGGTAATTAGGATCAGCTGGTGCATTGAATTGGCTGGAGCAAAAATGTGGCAGGGTTTTTACTTTCTGCACCCGGGTTTTTCCACCTCTGCAACTAACCAAGCCTATCTTGAATGGAACCTTGAAATGGTACTCAAGGATCCAAAAACATCGTGACAACACGCCTCACACACCTTCCTTCAGCTTTGTGTGTTTTGTCCGCTGCAGCTGATGGCTGAAACTCTTGGTCATATTGCCTAGCAGCAGTCACACTGCCCTCTGGCAGAGGTTCCTTCTGCAGTTCACAGTAGTTATGCAGTACAAAGCAAGCATATATCACGAAGTAAAGGTCATCCAGGTTTATATCCATAGGCCTCCTCAGAGCTGCAAACCATGCCTTCAGGCGCCCAAACACACATTCAATCACCATACGTGCCTTGCACCACGTTAGTCCATAATACTGTTCTTGAGGAGTGGCTCCGCCATTGGGGTATTCCTTCATTAGGAAAGGCAGCAGGGGATAAGCTGGATCACCAAGGATGAACGCAGGAACCGCATCCTTGCCCTCCACCAACTCTTTTGGGCAGGGTGGTATTGTCCCATCTCTCAGTTCACTGCACAACACAGAGTTCGCGAAGATGCGTGCGTCGTGGACACTGCCCGGCCATTTCACCAAGACGTCCATAAAACAGTAGTTGTAGTCACACAGTGCTTGTACGTTCAGAGAATGTTTCCCCTTTCTGTTTACAAACCCTGTGCAATCAGTACTGGGTCGTTTCACTTTGATGTGCGTGCAATCGATTGCCCCCAGGCATTGTGGCATACCGTGACTGCTGTAGAAGTTGTCTACGAGCTGTTGTACCTCTTGTTCCATCTTTGGTGTGGCGATGTACTCATGACCCAAGGTGGTGCATATTGCCTTACACACTTGACGAATGATGACAGAGACAGTTGACCGGGAAAGTCCAAAAGCATTGGAAGTTTTACGAAGTCGCCCCTCATCGCACAAGTAGTACAAGGTGCATGCAACCTTGGTGAGAAGGTCGATGGCCTGTCGCATTCTCGTGGTTGTCCCTTCCAGCTGTAGACGTAGTCGCTCCGACAGGTGTATCAGTGCTGATCTGGACATTCGGAAGTTCTCACACCATTCTTCGGCGACAACAACTTGGTCCACGAAGTTGTCCCACCAAGCACTGCTTCTTCCCGGTCTAACCCAAAACCGGCACTCCATGTACGGCTTCCGTTGCCGCAGTTGCAGGGTATTCACATCGCAGAAGGCTTGCAGAATCTCGCGCCTCCTCGCCAAATACTTCTGGGCAAACTGTACTGCCAGCAGTAGGACAGAGAGCAGGTTCTGAAGATTCTGAATGTGACCGTCATTGTCCATGTTGTTTTCCATGCTGTATTTTCGTCAACAAATAGCAGGAAGTGAAGTCCACGAGTCGCGTCACATGACCAACATGGCATGAACAACGCCAGCGAATCAGGAAGGTGGATGTCACAGTGATGTTGTCCAATGACGATGTCAGCTAGAGCTCAGCACAGCGTATCCTCGTTCCTCAATGTTTACACAGCACCGGATCAGATACGTAATGGATTGAATACGTGGGCCCTGGCAGATTCAAGTTGTTCCGCCTATGGAGTTGTTTCCCGGCGTTTTAATGTGAATGGACAGTGCATCCGCGACGAAAACGAGACGGATACGGTCTAATGTAAACACCACCTTAGTCAACACTTGCAGTCATGCATCAGGGCTGCCAAAGGCTTTAGGTCCCCACTTGAATCCTCCTGGAGCTCTTAATGTTTGCAGTTCTAGACTGTGCATAAGGTTTGGTGTAGAAGAGAGGCAGTTGTTCACAAATAAGCCAGCAATGTCATACTCAGGCCCGCCAGCATTTCTAGAAAACATGACATTTACCATGGCCCTCAGAGTATCATTCAGGCTTGTTCTTGTGGGTTTACATGCAAAAGGTTGAGCTGATGTATGGGGAAATCAGGATGCACACTACACACGGTTCTGTAAGGTTTAGACTCTTCACCGTGTAGTTTGCACATTTCCAAAACTCATTGTAGATGACAGGTGCAAAATGATTAGGGCCTCCTTCACTTGATCTTTGTTGCAGCATTTCTGGGAGTAAGCAAGATAAGGTCACTGCAACTCCAAGTACAATTAGTGCAGCCCATACAGCTTTTACATGGTACTTCATGATGTCAGACATGTAAGGAGAGGCTCCATACAGTAAAACCTTGCCTATAGTTGGCACTGACTGGTGCTCTGAGTGCAGGCACACCTGTGTACACACACTTCTCACAGTCAGTGAGGCACAGTAATACTCTATGCAGCCACTACCTTGCTGCTTGTGTCTGGTACTCTCCTTCTAGGGGTGGTACTTTCTTGCAGTGGCTGGCGTGTATCCACGTGGCTCTTTCCTTCACAGCTGTCTGAGTCATGAGCAACACCTGATGCGGTCCTAGCCACCTTCGATCTCTCCATCATTTTCTCCTGAAGTCTTTCACCACTATCCAATCTCCAGGCTTCAAATCATGTAGCATACTTTCAGCTGTCCTTAGTGCCTCCTTTACCTGCTCATGGGTGAGACATAATACAGAACAGAGTTCTGCACAATAACACAACATGTCATCTTTGCATAGGCCCGTAGTCAGCTATGTAACTGACTGAGGGTCTATTCTAGTATTTGGCGATCTGCCAAAGAGTATTTCAAATGGGCTCAAGTTCATTCTTGCTCTGACTCTCATGCACATATACAAGAATACAATGGTCAGGGCCTTAACCCAGTTGAGACCTATATCTTTGCAACATTTAGCCAATTTGTTTTTGAGCATTCCATTTTCCCATTCTTCTGCACCCCCACTAGCTGGGTGATATACACAATGTTGTTTCAGATCAATTCCCAGTGTTTCTCCCACCAGTTTCAACACCTGATTTACAAACGGAGTTCTGTTATTACTACTAATCTTCCCAGGAATACCCCATCTGTGAATGATTTTAGTTAGCAGAGCTTTTGCTACAGCTCCTGCATCTTGTTTGGAAGTGGGGAATGCCTCTACCCATTTAGAGAGCATATCTACCATTACCAGGCAGTATTTTTTCTCCTTCTGCAGGTGTTAGTTTAATAAAATTCATCCGCAAATGTTCAGTGTCCGTGGTTGTGCGGCCTGTGCTACCTGTTGTCCCAACCTATGTTGCGTGTGGTGCAAGTGACACACTTCTCAAATTTTTGGGCAAAATTTGTGAATCCTTTTGTAAATCAGAAACACGCAATGGTGTTGCTCATTCCTCCCTGTGTCAATTTCACAAAATAAGGGAAATAACACTTAGGCAGACATGGCTTGAATCCATCCAGACCATACCAAACACCTTGTTTATGAATATAACCTGCTCTTCTCCAAATCTGGCGTTCTTATGATGTAGCTCTCACCTGTAAATCATGTAAGTCAGCAACAGGTGTCACAATAAAGTTAGTCTTGTTAGTATTTGTGTTAGTGCTCAGCATGAGCTTGGAGGGCCCCTTGGGATGCGGCTCACTTGGCCACTGCATTTCCTGTGGAGATAGGATCTAAATCATTAGTGTGAGCATCATACTTACAAATGGCAAGTTGCTTAGGTAACAATATGGCTTCCAGGAGTGAAGCTATTCATGTATGATGGGTAACTGGTCTTCCTGTAGAAGTAAGGAACCCCCTGTGCTTCCACAGTGTGCCAAAATCATGTGCTACCCCAAAGGCATACCTACTGTCAGTATATATCATGGCTGTCTTCCCTCATGCTAATTTACATGCTTCAGTGAGGGCAACCAACTCCGCAGCTTGACCGGAGTAGTTGCCTGGAAGTGAACCAGAAAGCAGGGTTTCATGATGTGCATCAACAGCATACCCTACCTTATTCAGGCCTGTCACCATGTCCCTTGAGGCTGAGCCATCTACAAAAAGGACTAGGTCAGGTTGTGAAGAGGAGTCTCTTGTAAGTCAGGACGAGGAGAACAGACCTGATTAACCATTACTATGCAACAGTGGGTTTCCCCATCCCCTTTGACAGGAAGCAGAGTAGCTGGGTTCAAAACAGTACAGCATTTCACTGTGATATTGGACATTTCCAGGTGGATAGCGTTGTATCTCAGCCACCTAGCAGCAGATAAGTGAGATGTTTTCTGTTCAAGCAAGAACAAATACAGCATGTGGAACCAAAAGCATTAGTTCAGAATAACCCACAATATCACGTGATGCTACAACAGCCTTTTCAGCAGCTGCGATTGCCCATAGACAAACGGGCAGCCCTGCTGCTACCGGACCTAGTTTAGCGGAATAATAGGCTACTGCTCGTAACTTATCTCCATGTTCTTGTAAGAGGACAGACATCATACAACCCTTTTTCTCATCTATGGTCTGAATGAATAGAGGAGACGGATCAGGAATGCCCAAGGTGGGTGTGGTTTGGAGTGCCAATTTGAGATTGACAAAGGCTTCTTCAGCTTCTTCTGTCCATGTAACAGCATTGTGTGCCTGCAATCCTTTTCCATGAATCAGACTACTGAGGGGAGCCTCAAGAACAGCATAATTAGGTATGAAAAGTTCTGCAATATGAACACATGCCTAAGAATGACATCTGTTTCTTCATGACAGGTTTTGGTAAATTCTGGATCACAGCCACCCCATCTTCTCCCAGTATCTTACTTGCGCAGAGATATCATGACCCAAAAACTTAACCTCGGTTTGTATAAATTGCAGTTTATGCCAGTTTATGGCCCTCTCCTGTGAGATGTTGCAAAAATTTTATGGTGTCCATTCTGCATTGTTCTTCGGAGGGCGTGGCTAAAAGATCATCCACATACTGGAGGAGGGCGGTGCCGTGGGTGAGTTCTAAGGTACTCAAACTTTGAGCATTTCATTGTAAATAGTGGGTGATTCACAGTAGCACTGACACAAACGCATGAATGTGTATGACCTGCCCTCAAACTGAAATGCAAACCAGAATTGACTATTTGGATGCAGAGGAACACTGAAGAATTGGGGCTCGAGGCTGGACCGCAGTATTTACTGCCTGTAAGTCTTGAACAAAACACCACTCTTCAGGTTCACCTGGCTTTGTATGCTTTTTTACTGGGAAAATCAGAGTGCATACTGGTGAGTACGTGCATGGAACAATTACCCCTGCCTTCTTCAGTGCTTCAAACACCAGTTGAATTCCCTGCACTGCTTCGGGTTTCAACGGATACTGTTTACATGGATGGAAATCAGAATTAGGAGTTATTACTCAGGGCTCTACATTAACTTTTGAAACCACTTGTCCTGTCGGGCAAGTTGAAAGGAAATTTACTTGTCTGAATGTGAAGTTGACTTGTCCAAAGAAAAATTTGAGAAAAAAAAACACAAATAAGCTATTTGTAATAAACTAATTTAACCAGAATTACTTTAACACAAAAATCTATTCACTGCAGAAAAAAAAATGGACTCCGTCAATCATTAATTTTTTATGAGAAATTGAAAACCAGAAAATTCACACACATTCACATTATCTCTAGCCGCTTTATCCTTCTACAGGGTCGCAGGCAAGCTGGAGCCTATCCCAGCTGACTATGGGCGAAAGGCGGGGTACACCCTGGACAAGTCGCCAGGTCATCACAGGGCTGGCACATAGACACAGACAACCATTCACACTCACATTCACACCTACGGTCAATTTAGAGTCACCAGTTAACCTAACCTGCATGTCTTTGGACTGTGGGGGAAACCGGAGCACCCGGAGGAAACCCACGCGGACACGGGGAGAACATGCAAACTCCACACAGAAAGGCCCTCGCCGGCCCCGGGGCTCGAACCCAGGACCTTCTTGCTGTGAGGCGACAGCGCTAACCACTACACCACCGTGCCGCCAAAACCAGAAAATTAAAATTATATATATATATTTTCATTTTTAAATTATTAACTTTGAATATATATCCTCCACTGATTAATTGTTGTTGTCTAATTATTCAGTGTGGCTCCTGTATGGTATTTAATGGTTGTGATGAAAGTTGCGGTGCTTTTTAGGTTTTTGTTGCAATTACATTGTGGGAGGAAGTGAAAGCTACAAGAAATTGTTGCGATTTTCTCTTTTTGTGATTAAAATTGAGTGATATGTTAAATATTAAGTTATTACTGAAAAACTATTGATTAAAAAAACAAAGACACTGAGAAATGGTCCTATAAACAACTTTACCAATATAAAAGATTACCAGGACTACAAAAATGCAGAAAAATAGGCTTTACTTATCCAAATGCACCTGTTGGTTCAAAAGTTAAAGTGCATAGAACCTCACAGCACAACATGAAGTTACCTTAAAATATAATATAAATGCCTCAGCTTTCATGTAAGAAAAAAAAACTATTAATACTAGTACTGTGTGCAGGCAGTCTCTCCTGAAGACTAAATTAAACAATAATTATAAACTAATAAAATAAATGGCTCAGGCTTCACAGAAGAAAAAAAAAGCAGTTTGAACAGAATCTCACAGTATGATGCTGAAGCTGCCTAAACAATGGAAAATAAAATACCATTTTGGCAAAAATGTTGGCATCCATTAATTTATTGTATTAAGTAAAAAAATAATGTAATGTGCACATAGTCCTTCACTGTAAACATAACACACTTTCATTAACAGAATTTAAGCCTATATAAACACTGACTCACACATGCAGTGTTGCCAGATACTGCTGACGGTTTCCAGCCCAAAATCTGTTCAAAACCCGCCAAAATGCACTTAAAACCGCCCAATCTGGCAACACTGCGCACATGCTGCTTCTCTTGAACGTATACACGGAAGTAAGGCAGAAGGTAGTTTGTCGACGTCACCTCAAGACGACGCCAACAATTGCTCAAATTTGCGGGAAAGTTGCGGCGATTGGATATAATTGCAACACCAGCCTGAATTCGCGGGGATTGGTTGAATTTGTGTTGATGTTGCAAATCGCAACATCGCGAAATCCTGGAGGGTCTGGTAAACGACCGTTTACTTTTCAGCTCAAATACACGAAGCGGTATTGGCCGGTTTCACAAGCGGAATATTGCGCATGTGCACATCGCTCTTTCCGAAGAGAAACATCCGGCGATTCATCAAAACAATATGTCGAGTGAGATGCTTCAGAAATCATGTGAATAAACTGATAAATTTGATATGTAACCCGAATATTGGCGTATTTTGGCACTTGTCCAATCGGACAAGTAACTGAGATGATGACCTTGTCCAACATAAAGGATCACTTGTCCCGGATAAGCAGACAACCGTTAATGTCGAGCCCTGATTACTACTGGCTCAGCACCTTTAATAAGGCCTACATCATGCTTACTTTGGGCCCATAACTCACGTGGAACCTAAGAGAGACATGGGGAGTCAGCCGTCAGCTGCGTGAATTGATAACCCGCATGTTTGCCTGGTCAGGCTCTATCAGCTGTTAGTTCAACATTTCTTTTAGTTAACACCATGAATTTTAAACTAGTTTGCTATGCTTGCGAGCTTGGACTATATTTCACGGGTGGGTCAGAGGTGTATTCCCAGTCAGCAGTATTCAAAACACTGTCTCATCCAGGGCTCCAAACCTTTCCACCCGTCCTGCTGCCCCTTTGCCAGAGATACATGTGGCACACTACCCAGCACAGTAATAGGACACGTTTCTTTCAATTTCACATATGCTGCACACCTATGTCTGTCCCAAAATAACCCATCTAATACCAATTTTTCACTTTTACTCTGCGGCTAAAACCACACTTGCTCAAAATGCTCATCTGAACCCCCCTTTGACACATGCAGTGCAATGTAGTGCATCTGGAAGCATGTACTCTGTGTCAATTGGATTTGTACGATTCTTTTACAAGGTGCACCAGTGAGACGTTCACTGATCCCACTGCTGTGGACACTAAATGCCATGCATACACACAGTGGCAGCTCACAACTGTGCTTTACTAGGATTAAGTCAATTTCATCCCTCTCTGAGGGACCTACCACCTGTAGCCCCTGTGGTGTGCTGGTTAAGTTAATACCTAATTTATACATTAAATCATGGCCTATTTGGACAGCAATGTGATAAAAATGAGAACTTAAAGCTTACTTTCCCAGTATAGCTACAATGTAGGGGCATGGTGAATTTTTTCATTCACAGTTTGGCCTGATGCACCCACAGTGTACAGGAACCTCTCGTTTATGCTTCGGCATCTCCGTGAACTCAGAGGCTTTGATGATGGAATGAACTACCCCTGAGTTGACCATGAACTCAATATCTTGGCTTAAACTGCTCAAAATGATCATAGGCATCTTAAGATAATCAGAATTTGTGTACTGTGCATATGTACCCACCATCTTTACCTTTCTATGTTCTATGTGAGCAATTGCATCAGTAAGTAGCGTAAAAGAATCTGAGGGATTAGGGGACAATTCAGTAAGCATGTCTTTATTGCAAGAAAGCAAGATAGGTACATTTTTAGGAAGTGCAGCAAGCATTTCTTCATTGCAAGAGGGCAGAGAGGGAGAAAGAGAAAAAGAAGAGGAAGGAGTGTCTTCTAGTCAGTCACTGCTGTTGTATGCCTGCCTATTTGAATTTGCTTCAGGGCAATCCTTTGCCCAGTGCCCCATTTTACAACAGTTGTAACATCCTCATTGGCCACCCACATTCTGTCCTCTTCCCCTGCCTCTGCCACGATCCTGTCCTCTCCTACATTCAGTGTGTGGACGCTCAGGATAGGTTAGGACCATGGTGAGCATGGCTTTGTGCAGAGTGTCTTCCTTATTTGTTTGCCTTTTCAGTCCATTCTTTCACCTACTTCTCTGCATGCACTGCATTGGCTAATTAGTTCTGCCAATCTGCACGTTCCCCAAGTGATGCAGCTGTCTTTACATGCTCAAGCGAGCTCCAACCTCATGCCATTCAGCCAGGCATTCATATGGGATCATCTCATCATTACCTTCTGGTTTTGGCAACCCAGAGTGAGTGTCATGTACCTCTGTGAGCCTCTGGAGGTACTGCACCACAGTTTCATCATCTCGCTGCTTGCAGGCAGATACCTGATTCATGTCCATTTGGACTGGGAATACATTTTTCAGTGCCTCACACAGTCTGTTGATGAACAGCTGGTATGTGTTATTAGTCTCGGCTTCTAGGTTTGGGTGCACAGCTTGCACGTTATTGGCTCCAAAGGCACCAGCTATTTTATGCATGTCCAGGTCCAGCTGCAATGCATAGACGCACCGGAGCTCAAAAAACATGGGCTTAAATTCGGCGCAGAAGACTCGCAGCTGCTCTCCAGCCTTCTGTCCTTCCACAACCTTAGGATCTGCCAGATGACTACTAGCCAGCTGCCTGATATCTTCATTTGTCCAAGGTTGCTGGACAAGCACTGGGCTGCCCTCTGGTCCCGCCACTTCAACCACTGGCATGGTCATGTAGACCTCTTCCTTCACAGCTCCGAGTCCCTTTCTGCTGTGGGTGCAGCTTGCCACAGGCGAAAAAGCTGTCTCAGCCTCTGCTGGATATGGTGGCAGGTCTTGTCCTGGTGGCACGTCTACATTTCCCTGCTGAGGAGGGGCCTGAGACGGGCACGAGTCTAAGTCCAGATACAGTTTGGAGGATGAAACCTGCTTAACACGCAACATGGAGGAAGAAAAGGGAGAAGATAAAGTGAGAGCAGAAGCAGCAGTAGCACCAGTGACCCCTTTCTCACTTCTCCCTTTCTCTGGTGGTTGTGAGCCTCTGTCTCTTGTCCGCATTTCTGCCATCCTCATGTCAAAGGCAGGCCAGTCTACATATATTTTTATCCTTCTTCTTACACTTATTATTTTGTTCAACTTGCTTTAATCTGAGTGCACTTAATTGCTTCAGGCTAAAACTTCCCCATTCAGGAAAACCACATTTCTCTACCCAAAATCTGAACTGGGAACACAACTCTGGGCCATAATTAGTAGTGATCAAAATATTAGGTGACCATGGTAGTGGAACCAAACTTTTCTCCTGCTTGGACACCTTCTGTCCCATTTTATATTAAATTTAATAATGCGCTAGTATTTACTTGTCTGCGGTCTGGAATGAGAAAGTTTACTCTCCATAATACATGTCTCTTTTAGGTATTCTTTCCTGCTTTTTACTGGACCCAAGGGGATTCACACCATCCTTTCCCCTCACATTTTGCACACATGCACATAGCATGAACCACACGTGCACACACAACTGGATTCATGAACAGGTCATGAATCCCTAACACATACAGGGCTATACTAAAAATTCCATTACACGGGTAAAATAAATTACATTGTGTGGCAGTTCGTGTAAATGGGTGGAGCACAGAAGGACGGCAGGACAGAACTGAGAATACAAAAACTCTTTATTCAGCTTTTCAGCTGTAAATACACACACAGACACATGCGCACACACATCAGCTGTCTGCTGTGGAGAGCTTCCCTCTGCTCTCACTCTCTCTCCTTAAGAAGGGCACGGTCACTGGGAAGACACACAAACATCAATTAACAACAGGTGTAATGATTCTGCCACTTAACTTCCCCGACTCCGCCCTCCTGTCACAGACCGATGCTAGACCACACCCCCGCTGCCACATACCCCCACCGCCCGACTCAGGCCGGGCAGCCGTCCGGCCCGCAGCCGACTCCCCCCCCCCTTGACGGGAGAGGAAGTCCGCCACGACCATCTGCGCCCCCGGCCTGTGGATCACCATGAAGTTAAAGGGTTGGAGTGCCAGATACCAACGGGTGATCCGCGCATTGGCATCCTTCATGCAGTGGAGCCACTGGAGGGGCGCGTGGTCCGAACAGAGGGTGAAAGGGCGTCCCAGCAGGTAGTACCGGAGGGCGAGGACCACCCACTTGATTGCCAGGCACTCCTTTTTGATGGGACTGTAGCGCCCCTCACGCACCGAGAGCTTGCGGCTAATGTACAAGACAGGGCGATCCTCCCCCTCCACCTGCTGGGACAAAACGGCCCCCAGCCCTCTGTCCGACGCATCCGTCTGCAACATAAAAGGGAGAGAAAAGTCAAGGGAGTGTAAAAGTGGCCCCCCACACAGTGCAGCCTTAACCTTAGAAAAAGCCCGCTGGCATTGCTCCGTCCACTGGACCGGATCTGGTGCCCCCTTTTTAGTCAGATCAGTCAGCGGGCTGGTGACGTCCGAATAATTAGGTATAAACCTACGATAATAGCCAGCCAGCCCCAGGAACTGTCTCACCCCCTTTTTAGTCTTGGGCCTCGGGCAGGCCGCAATCGCTGCAGTCTTGTTAATTTGGGGACGCACCTGCCCGTTGCCCAAGTGGAAGCCCAGATACCGTACTTCCACCCGCCCAATCGCACACTTCTTCGGGTTGGCCGTGAGACCCACCCACCTCAGCGACCTAAGGACGGCCCTCAGGTGTTGTAGGTGCCATGGCCAGTCATTACTATAAATAATGATATCATCCAAGTACACGGCCGCATAGGTGGCGTGGGGGCGGAGGACCCTGTCCATCAGCCGCTGAAACGTAGCAGGCGCCCCAAACAGCCCAAAAGGAAGTGTGACGAATTGGTGTAAGCTGAACGGTGTGGAAAAGGCTGTTTTTTCACGGGATAATGGAGTCAAGGGGATCTGCCAATAACCCTTTGTTAAATCCAGTGTCGAGTAAAAACGAGCCGTGCCTAGCCAATCGAGCAACTCATCAATACGAGGCATTGGGTACGCATCGAATTTAGACACCGCGTTGACTTTTCTATAGTCCACACAGAACCGGACCGACCCGTCGGCCTTGGGTACCAAGACCACTGGGCTGCTCCAGTCACTGTGGGACTCCTCGACGATGCCCATTTCGAGCATGGCCTCAAGTTCTTCCCGAACCACCTTTTTCTTGTGTTCGGGTAACCTGTAAGGGCGGCTACGCACTACCACCCCCGGGGGCGTCTCAATGTGGTGCTCTATGAGGTTAGTGCGGCCGGGCAGGGGTGAGAACACGTCCGAAAACTCGGTCTGCAACTGGGCAACCTCCGCGAGTTGGGTCGGGGAGAGGTGGTCTCCACAGGGGACCGGAGAGGGACGTGATGCTAATGTTCCTTTTTGAACCTCCGGCCCCAGCTCCGCCTTCTCTGGAACCACCGACACCAACGCCACGGGGACCTCCTCATTCCAGAGTTTGAGTAGGTTGAGGTGGTAAATCTGTAGCGCCCCACCCCTGTCCATTCGTTTCACCTCATAGTCGACGTCCCCGACTCGCCATGTGACCTCAAAGGGTCCTTGCCACTTGGCGACTAATTTAGAGCTCGATGTGGGCAACAGTACGAGTACTTTCTCTCCCGGTGCGAACGGTTACGCGCGTCCTCACTTACAAATTTCTTAATTATGTTTTTAAGGGTGCGATTAAACCGTTCCACTAAACCGTCCGTTTGTGGGTGATAAACGCTGGTGCGGATCGGCTTAATACCTAATAACCCATAGAGTTCCTTCAGTGTTCGTGACATAAACGAGGTGCCTTGATCAGTCAGAATCTCTTTCGGGATTCCAACTCGGGAGATGACGCGGAAGAGTGCCTCGGCAATACTGCGTGCTGAGATATTGCGAAGAGGCACTGCTTCCGGGTATCGCGTTGCATAGTCCACCAGAACTAATATAAAGCGGTACCCTCGTGTTGACCGATCTAATGGCCCGACGAGATCCATGCCAATTCTTTCGAACGGGGTCTCGATTAACGGTAGAGGGCGCAAAGGCGCTTTTGGAATGGCCGCTGGATTTACTAACTGGCATTCGCAGCATGCCGTACACCACCTACAGACATCGCCGCGAATCCCCGGCCAATAGAATCGGGCCATTATTCGGGCTAGTGTTTTATCCTGCCCTAAGTGTCCAGACATGGGATTAAAGTGAGCCGCCTGGAATACCAATTCCCGGCGGCTCTTCGGAATTAAAAGCTGCGTGACTCGCTCTTTAGTTTGAGTGTCCTGCGTCACTCGGTATAATCTATCCTTCATAATCGCGAAGTAGGGGAAGGACGGGGTGGCGTTCGGCTGGAGCGTTTGACCATCGATTACTCTCACTTGGTCAAAAGCATGCCGCAGAGTCTCGTCTCGCAACTGCTCTAATGGGAAATCCGCGAGGGATTCCCCAATAGAGAGAGGAGGAGCCGGCGGCTCCTCACTCTGGCGCGGAGATGACGTAGATGGCTCTGTGACAGCTGCTCCCGCCAAAGCAACACTGGGACTTCCCCCTGTCAAATGGCAGGACCCACTCTTGACAAAGTGTGTCATTAAACCCCGAAATCCCGGCCAATCAGTCCCCAAAATTAAAGAGTGGGTAAGGCGAGGATTAACCGCGGCCTTCACTATAAATTTTTCCCCTCTGAAAATAAGGTGGACCGACACTAAAGGGTAGTTGTGAACATCCCCGTGCACACATAACACCTTCACCAATTGTGCTCCCCCCAATGCCTCATCTTGCACCAGGTTTTAGTGGATTGAGGTCTGATTACATCCCGAATCCACCAACGCCTGATATGTATCCCCTTGGATACGCTCCGGCGATACGCTCCGGCCCGATCGAGGGCCGCTCCTGGCGCGTTGGGGATCCGAACCACCGTGCCCACCTCCATTATCGAGCACTGCTGTTGGAGGTGGCCCGGTTCCCCGCAGCGCCAGCAAACCGGCCCGGGCTTCCTCTCTGCACTAGTGCTCTGGGGCTCACTCACCTGAGGGGGGGAGAGACAGACACAGAAGGGAGACATGGAAGGGCACCGCGGGTGCGGCGGGCCGGCTGAGGTGGCGCCGGCCCCCGTCTCCGCGGTGGGGGAATGGGGCGAGGAGAAGACACAGGAGGAGGGGAGAGAGAGGAGAGAAGAGAAGAGGTCGTCTGCTGTCCTGCCGTCGGGACAGCCGCCAGATGATCCTCCGCCAGCTCGATTGCCTGATCCAGCGACGCCGGGCGGTGGCACTGGACCCACTCTGCGGTTCCCGCTGGTAGACGCGCGACGAACTGTTCCAGTACCACCTGGTCGATGAGTCCCTCGGCGTCGCAGCTGTCGGCCCTCAACCACTGCCAGCAGGCGTCCCGGAGTTGCTGGCCAAACACGAACGGCCGGCCGACTTCCTCCAAGCGCAGAGCGCAGAAACGCTGATGATGTTGCTCCAGGGTGCGTCCCACCCGCTGGAGGACGGCCCGGCGAAGGTCCGCGTAGGCCAGCCGGCGGTCGGCGGGGAGGTGCCGGAACGCCCGACGATCTTCCTGTTGCGCCAGCACCAGGGCCTCGAACCGTTGTTCTTGCTCCTTTCAGAGGGTGAGCAGCCCCTGGTGCTGGCTCTGTTGGGCCGTGGCGAGGGCGTGGATCAGGTCGGCGAAGGTGGAGGACTCCATGGGGCTGTTGTCTTCTGTGCTCATTTTCCCGGGTTTCGGCACCACTGTGGCAGTTCGTGTAAATGGGTGGAGCACAGAAGGACGGCAGGACAGAACTGAGAATACAAAAACTCTTTATTCAGCTTTTCAGCTGTAAATACACACACAGACACACGCGCACACACATCAGCTGCCTGCTGTGGAGAGCTTCCCTCTGCTCTCACTCTCTCTCCTTAAGAAGGGCACGGTCACTGGGAAGACACACAAACACATCAATTAACAACAGGTGTAATGATTCTGCCACTTAACTTCCCCGACTCCACCCTCCTGTCACAGACCGATGCTAGACCACGCCCCCGCTGCCACACATTGATTATGTTGTTACAATGGCACCTGTCAAGGGGTGGGATATATTAGGCAGTAAGACAACAGTAAGTTCTCGAAGTTGATGTGTTGGAAGCAGGAATAATGGGCAAGCGTAAGGATCTGAGTGACTTTGACATGGGCCAAATTGTGATGGCTAGATGACTGGGTCTGAGCATCTCCAAAATGACACATCTTGTGGGGTGTTCCCAGTATGCAGTGGTAAGCACTGACCAAAGTGGTCCAAGGAAGAACGAACGGTGAACCAGTGACAGGGTCATGGGTGGCCAAGGCTCATTGATTTGCATGGGGAACAAACACTAGCCCATATGGTCCAATTCCACAGAAGACCTGCTGTAGCACAAACTGCTGAAAAAGTTAATGAAGACACCTTTCTGTTTTAGCCAGCATTAACTTTTTCAGCAGTTTGTGTGACAGTAACTCTTCTTTGGGATTGGACCATATGGACTGGACTTTGTGTCCCATTCAGATCAGTGAGCCTTGGCCACCCATGACCCTATCACCAGTTCACTGGTTGTCCTTCCTTGGACCACTTTTGGTAGGTACTAATTACTGCATATCAAGAACACCCCACAAGATGTGCCATTTTGGAGAGGCTCAGACCCAGTCATCTAGCCATCACAGTTTGGCCTTTGTCAAAAAGTCACTCAGATCTTTACGCTTGCCCATTATTCCTGCTTCCAACACATCAACTTTGAGAACTTACTGTTCTCTTGCTGCTTAATATATCCCACCCCTTGACAGGTGCTGTTGTAGCAACATCAATGTAATTCACTTTACCAGTCAGTGTTTTTAAATTTTATGGTTGATCAATGTATGTCATTAACAAGATAAGATGGCGGCGCGTGCGGACGTAGCAGCCCCCCTCTGTCCTGATAATGTGGTGTTTACATGTTTGTCTTCGTCGGTGTGCTTGAGTGATGGTATGCTTTCGTCGCGTTTGTCCGTCCCGAGGCGCACATACAGCCGTGGGACTCTTTTTGACATTGGCAAACACTTTTTTCTGTAAGTTAAACCCAGCACACGCTAAGGAGCTACATGATCTCAGCCTACTCCGACGGCCCGCTTTGACATCGACCCCCACTACTGCTGCACACCCGCAGAGGAAGCTCCGTAGGCAGTGTGAGAGGAGGCAGAAGTGGGGAAAGCACGGGTGTATCTGGGCCAGGCTAATGGCTAATCCACACAAGCCGGCTATACCGTCCATTGTACTCACCAATGTATGCTCCTTGGATAACAAACTGGACTATATTCACCTTTTGAGAGCGACCCAGCAGGCTGTGAGAGAGTGCTGTGTTTTTGTGTTCACGGAAACATGGCTCAATGACAGCATACCGGACCCCGCCATCCAGCTTGACCGGCTAACATGCTATCAAGCAGACAGAGCCCTCATTGAAGGAGGTAAGACCCGGGGTGGTGGGGTCTGTGTTTACATCTGGGATGCTTGGTGTCAGGATGCTGTGGTAGTTTGCAGACACTGTTCACCCCTTGTGGAGTTTATGATCATCAAGTGCCAGCCCTTCTATCTACTGAGGGAGTTTTCTGCCATCCTGCTTGTTGCAGTTTACATTCCTCCTAGCTGCAACAACAACGATAGGGACAAGGCACTGAGTGAACTGTACTGTGCCATCAGTGACCAACAGACAGCCCATCCAGAGGGACTTCTCATTGTAGCTGGGGATTTCAACCACGCAAGTCTCAAAGCGGTCTTTCCTCAGTTACATCAACACATTGACTTTGCAACACGGGGAAACAACACACTGGACCAGGTTTACACAACACTGAGAAGAGCATACAAGGCCTCACCCCTCCCCCATCTTGGTGCTTCAGACCACATCACTGTTATGCTAATGCCAGCATACAGGCCAAAGGTCAAAGTCACCAGACCGGTCCAGAAGCAGGTACGGGTGTGGCCAGAGGGTGCTTCCTCAGCACTTCAGGACTGCTTTAACATCACAGACTGGGACATGTTTAAGCAGGCAGCCACTTACAACCACCAGATCAACATCCAGGAGTATTCAGACACTGTTACAGCCTACATTAGTAAATGCACTGATGATGTCACGGACACTAAGACCATCACAGTACGGGCGAACCAGAAACCATGGCTGATGGGGGAAGTCTATCGGTTACTGAAAGCCCAGAACGCTGCTTTTAGAGCAGGTGATGAGGCAGGTCTGAGATCAACAAGAGCCAACTTGTCCCGTGGCATCAGACTAGCAAAGAAGCAGTACAGCAGCAGGATAGCCCATCATTTCACAGACAGCAGAGACACAAGGAGCCTGTGGCAGGGGATACAGACCATCACGGACTACAGTATAAACCTCAACCATAGACCTGTGACAAGGACATCACTCTGCTGAATAGTCTAAACAACTTCTTTGGGCAGTTTGAAGCTGACAACAGCATGCCTGCACAGAAGACACCACCCCCTCCGGATGACCAGGTGCTGTCCCTGTCTCCAGCCAGTGTGAGGAGATCCCTCTCCAGGATCAACACCCGCAAAGCTGTAGGACCTGACAACATTCCAGGTCGTGTGCTAAAGGACTGTGCAGAGGAGCTCACAGAAGTGCTCACAGATATCTTCAACACCTCCCTGAGCCAAGCTGTTGTCCCCACCTGCTTCAAGAGCACCACCATCATCCCTGTTCCAAAGAAGGCCTCTCCATCCTGCTTCAACGACTCCCGCCCTGTGGCACTGACCCCCATCATTATGAAGTGCTTTGAGCGGTTAGTCATGCAGCACATCAAATCCATCCTCCCTCCCTCCATGGACCCGTACCAATTTGCATATCAGGCCAATCGGTCCACTGATGATGCAATCTCCACCGCTCTCCACTCAGCTCTCACTCACCTGGACACTAAGGACTCTTACATGTGGATGCTGTTCTTAGACTTTAGTTCAGCATTTAACACAATCATCCCCCAGCAGCTGATACAGAAACTGGACTGTCTAGGACTAAACACCTCCCTCTGCAACTGGTTGCTGGACTTCCTGACCAGAAGACCACAGACAGTCCAGGTCAGCAGCAACACATCCAGCACCATCATACTGAACACAGGGGCCCCCCAAGGATGTGTGCTCAGCCCCCTTCTCTTCACCCTGCTAACCCACGACTGCACACCAACACACAACAGCAACCTCTTCATCAAGTTTGCAGATAACATGACTGTGGTGGGACTCATTAACAACAATGAGTCATACCACAGGGACAAGGTGAGCCAACTGGCCACGTGGTGCAGAGACAACAATCTCTCTCTTAATGTGGAGAAGATGAAGGGGATGGTTGTTGACTTCTGGAGAGCCTCCACCCAGCATCCTCCACTGACCATCAACAGTGCCGCTGTGGAGAGAGTGAGCAGCACCAAGTTTCTGGGTGTGTACCTCACCGAGGATCTCTCCTGGAGCAGCAACCCTGCATCGCTGGCCAGGAAAGCTCAGCAGCGCCTCTACTTCCTCCACAGACTGAAAAGAGCTAGAGCACCAGTCCCCATCATGCAGACCTTCTACCGTGGAACCATCAAGAGCATCCTGACCAGCTGCATCACTGTGTGGTACAGCGGCTATACCGCATCCTGCCGGAAGACCCTGCAGCGCATAGTGAGAGCAGCTGAGAAGATAATCAGTGTCCCCCTACCCTCCCTTCAGGATATTTACAACACATGCCTGGCCCGCAGAGCACTCAGCATTGCGGGCAACTCCACCCATCCCAATCACCACTTCTTCAGCCTCCTGCCTTCTGGGAGAATGAGAAGCCTCCGGGCGAGAACCAGCAGACTGAGAGACAGCTTCATCCACCAAGCCATCAGGATGCTGAACTCCCTCCCAGGCCAGTACCCCCTTCCCTTAATACATAAACCAAATGTCACCAGCCACTTTAACGAACTGTAATGAAATTCAATTGCACTATGTAAAAACTGTTTACAATACTGTCTAGACATTTTTTTAGTTAATTGCACTATATGAAAACTGTTTACAACACTGTTTACACTTTATACATCTTTTATCTTTGATAGACTTCACTGCTACACTGTTTATACTGTCACATCTGCCATATTTATACTTACACTGAAAGTTCTGCTCATACTGCCATATTTATTTATTTATATTTATACTGATAATTCTGTTTATATCGTGCTATATTGCCCTACTATACTGTCAGACTGCTGTTCCTGTTTACATTGTTCATTCTGTTTATATTGTCATTCGTCACATTTAAATTTATACCGTTAATTCTGTTCACACTGCCACATTTGCACTTTCTGGATTGCCACTGTCTTTTCTTAGATAGCTTTAGCTTGTGTGTGTAAATACCCCCCCCATTTTTATTTATTTAAAGTTTATATCTTGTACCTATATTTTATATTTATATTTATATATTTTATATTTCATGTTTATTACTGTTTGCACTTATCCTCTTATCCGCATAAGAGGGAAACGCAATTTTAATTCTCTGTATGTCCTGCACATATATGGCATTATTGACAATAAAGTTGACTTGAACTTGAACTTAAAAAAAAAAAAAATCCTTCCTTTGTGTAAAACATGAGGATAACAACCAGAGATTGTTGACATCTGTAACCTTAGGGTATATATATTGGCCAATCTGGCTCTGTGGAGAAAAGCATCAAGGAGAATCGTATATAATGAAAAACATACCAGGCCATGCTATTGTAGGAAATTAATCAAAGAAGAGGCCCGACACAAAGCCAATACATATACCACAGCAGCTGCCCCCCCCAAAAAAAAGTGTTTAACACTGTATTTAATGTTGTGAAATGTCTACAAAATAAAATAACTATCAGCAATAAACAACTGTTCCCTCACCAGTTTCACCTTTTTCCTCTATCTTTATGTTAATAAGACAACAAAAATGCAGCCTTTCATGTTGCCAGGAAACCAAACAAAGACCTTCCTGTGTCAGATTTACCTCTGACTTTTACAAAGTGCTGACACTGACACTTCTAAAAGCTGTTAAAACAAACATCTCACAGAAAATTTTATCATATCAACAATTAAATTTTTAAATTTTGTTTATATGGAGTGGCCACCATACAAGTCACTATAAGTTGTTAGAGAAATAAAAACTTATCAGAATGTGCACATTTGTGACTTATCTGGCAGCCAGAACTACAGTCCAAACCATGATGTTATAGATTGAGCTGCATCACACTCACCTGAAGATGAGCATTTTCCAAAAACAGCACTTTATTTATTCCTCGTATAACACAGCAATTTGCCAACACTATATACACATTCATGCCTTTTATAGTTAATGCTGTGGAAAATCCATGTCTAACACAAACTGATGACAAGTTAACCGGTCTCAGTACTGCTTTCACGAATCAGACATCTCTATACCAAAATCCTATTACCAAGTCTTGTTCAATTCAGCCAAGCTTCGTTATTTGTGAGGTAAATCACCAGAGTACATGTTGGAGGCTAGGCATTTAATAACTGTTTTACTGATATCTGCACCAGCAGGATATTCTCACAGATGCAGAGTTTGTGCTAGTTTCGCTTTCATTACAAGTGGAATAACTTCTTCATTTGAACTAGCTCAAACCAAAAATTTCAGAAAGCAGCTGGGTAGAAATTGACTGAATAAATAAATAAAATGAAACAAAACACACACAACATGATGCAGCAAGAGTGATGACACTCTTGACACTGCTGTTTTCTTATACTGTGTAATGGTGTACGTAACTAGATGAAATGGTGTCTATTATAATCTGATATGTTAGTAAATGTCCTTATCTGTATCTTTGCATCATCATTAATACACAGTACATGATGAATACTACTTATACTGTGCAACCATTAAATATGCACATGGGTAGTTTGTGTAGCTCACATAGTTCAGTTGCCACCTTGTGACAAGATTATAGAGCAAACACTTTGTAAATAATAAAACTAAAATCTTATATGTTTAAAGAACATTTTTGAATTGTTGAATGCATTGATACTTCAAACACTACAAAAAGGTACTCATTTGTTAAAGTCACCCAAAACTTGTTTTAAAGATCACATTAAGTTAAATGAGAAACAGTAAGGTAAGGATAGTTTACTCAGGGAATTTGGCTATTTAGACCATGAAGGTTGAGGCATGTTCCTGATCAACACAAATGGACTCTTCTTTGAAATTTTTTTTCTGGCCTGTTTTTGAAAGCACAAATGTAAGGACTTGGGAAGGTAGTTTCAGTTATTGAAATGGCCATAAAGTGGTCCATTTCTCAAGGGTTCTTTCAGTTGTCATTTTGGATTACTGTTAAGTTTGCGAGGTAGTGTTCAATTTAAAAAAGTCTCTACCCTCAACACATTTGCACCATATGTTGGTTGCAGCCATAAGCTCATTAGTATCTTTAAAAATCATACACCTTTATAAAAATTGAGAACTGAACAGAAAGAACACTATAGTAAAAATGTTACATATAAAGCTATCCAAATATAATAGGTAGCAGTAGGTTCCCCTGACAAAAAAAAAGGAGAAAAAAAACCCACCAAGCACATGGTGCATAGCACAGAGCATTTATTTCCATTCTTCTTAAATTCCCAGGCCTAAGCTGAAAATGATAGATCCTCAAAAAGTGTGTCAGAGGGTTTTTTTTTTGCATGTACTTTTGCGGTAAGCACAAAGCTTTATGGAAACTCCCACATGTTAAAGAGCACTTGCCATCATTTCCTTCCTTTGAAGACCTGCTGAATTATGCAGGTCTTCAAAGGAAGGAGCTGATAGCGGAAAATAAGCACAACTGTTAAAAAAAAAGACCGTCAGAGCAAGATTTTGATCAGTTTCCAACTTTATAAGATTACTATATGCAAACAAGTGTTCTTTTATTATCTTACATGTCCATAGTAAGTTCATAGCAAGGTGGAATAGAAAGAAAAGAGGAAACGGCCTGACTGTGTGAAAGAGCAGCCATGAATAAGAATTCTCTCTGTGTGTTTTTCATCGTTTCCTTCCTGCAAACAGGTACGTGCTAATGCCTAAAGTATATACGAGACATACCGGTATAGTGTAGACTGTATTAGGATATCTGATACTGAATATGCTTCATATTGTCCTAGGTCTGTATTTGCATCACTTTATCTTCTCTAACTAGTTTGAACTAAAACCTTACTTGAAGGCAGATGTGATACTGTGATGTAATTTTGGTAATTTTAGTGAAATGAAATAAAATTGTGGAATACAGTGGCATAATGATGAGGATAGCTTTTTTTTTTTTTTTTTATGATTCAGTGCTCAGGAGACAAATGGGTACTAATTGATGGCCGGGACTGACTGAATTGGGAGACAAATTGAGAAAAAAAAATTTCACAAAAAATTCACAAAGACGTATGTAGTTACACAAAGTACATGATTAGGTGTGGAGTCATTAGTATTTCATGGTAATGAAAATGCAGTATATTTTTCAATTACTTCTTATGAAGGTATGCAAAGATAACTGAATGGATGTGCTGAACATTAAAGACTATATTAATTAAAATATTTTGCTCAAGTAATTTACATTATAATAATTAATACTAGAATGTCCTCTGAGGCAAACATCATTTTAAATTAATTATAAATTAAAAGTAAGGTCAAAACATTTAAAAAACAAATTTCAAGTATAACACTTTCTAAAAAAGTTGGGGCGCTGTGTGTTTAAAAAAAAATCGTGGTGATTTGAAATAGTGGAAACCCCATGTGTCACTGAAAATAGTACAAGGACAAAAAATGTTGAAACTGAGAAATTGTATTTTTTTTTTTTTTTAATGTACGCTCAAGCGGCGGCACGGTGGTGTAGTGGTTAGCACTGTCGCCTCACAGCAAGAAGGTCCGGGTTCGAGCCCCGTGGCCGGCGAGGGCCTTTCTGTGTGGAGTTTGCATGTTCTCCCCGTGTCCGCATGGGTTTCCTCCGGGTGCTCCGGTTTCCCCCACAGTCCAAAGTCCAACACTGTAAATATTTGGGAACTGAGGACACCAGTTGCTGTAGTTTTGAAAGTAAAATGTTGTCCCATTCTTGCCTGATATAGGATTTCAGCTGCTCAACAGTTCAGGATCTTCTTTGTCTTATTTTGTCTTACATAATGCACCAAATGTTTTCAGCAGGAGACCAGTCTGGACTGCAGGCAGGCCAGTTTAGCACCCAGAGTCTTTTACTACTGTATGGAGCCATAAAGCCAGCTGTAATACATGCAGAATACGGGTACAGTGTGACATTGTCCTGCAGAAATAAGCAAGGCCTTCCCTGAAAAAGACTTGTCTAGATGGCAGCATGTTGCTTCAAAACACAGACACACATCATATAGTGTGTGTGTGTATGTGTGTGTGTTTTATTCAGTTATCTTTGCATACCTTCATAAGAAGTCATTGAAAAATATACTGTATTTTCATTACCATGAAATATTAAATGACTCCACAGCCTATCCCAGCTGACTATGGGCAAGAGGCTGGGTACACCCTGGACAAGTTGCCAGGTTATTGCAGGGCTGACACAGAGACAAACAACCATTCACACTCAATTTAGAGCCACCAATCAGCCTAACCTGCATGTCTTTGGACTGTGGGAGAAACTGGAGCACCCAGAGGAAACCCACGCAGACACAGGGAGAACATGCAAACCCCACACAGAAAGGCCCTCGCCGGCCGCTGGGCTTGAACCCAGGACCTTCTTGCTGTGAGCCAACAGTGCTAACCACTATACCACCGTGCAGCCTACAACCCCAATTCCAAAAAAGTTGGGACAAAGTACAAATTGTAAATAAAAACGGAATGCAATAATTTACAAATCTCAAAAACTGATATTGCATTCACAATAGAACATAGACAACATATCAAATGTCGAAAGTGAGACATTTTGAAATTTCATGGCAAATATTGGCTCATTTGAAATTTCATGACAGCAACACATCTCAAAAAAGTTGGGACAGGGGCAATAAGAGGCTGGAAAAGTTAAAGGTACAAAAAAGGAACAGCTGGAGGACCAAATTGCAACTCATTAGGTCAATTGGCAATAGGTCATTAACATGACTGGGTATAAAAAGAGCATCTTGGAGTGGCAGCGGCTCTCAGAAGTAAAGACGGGAAGAGGATCACCAATTCCCCTAATTCTGCACTGACAAATAGTGGAGCAATATCAGAAAGGAGTTCGACAGTGTAAAATTGCAAAGAGTTTGAACATATCATCATCTACAGTGCATAATATCATCAAAAGATTCAGAGAATCTGGAAGAATCTCTGCGCATAAGGGTCAAGGCCGGAAAACCATACTGGGTGCCCGTGATCTTCGGGCCCTTAGATGGCACTGCATCACATACAGGCATGGTTCTGTATTGGAAATCACAAAATGGGCTCAGGAATATTTCCAGAGAACATTATCTGTGAACACAATTCACCGTGCCATCCGCCGTTGCCAGCTAAAACTCTATAGTTCAAAGAAGAAGCCGTATCTAAACATGATCCAGAAGCGCAGACGTCTTCTCTGGGCCAAGGCTCATTTAAAATGGACTGTTGCAAAGTGGAAAACTGTTCTGTGGTCAGACGAATCAAAATTTGAAGTTCTTTATGGAAATCAGGGACGCCGTGTCATTCGAACTAAAGAGAAGGATAACCCAAGTTGTTATCAGCGCTCAGTTCAGAATCCTGCATCTCTGATGGTATGGGGTTGTATTAGTGTGTGTGGCATGGGCAGCTTACACATCTGGAAAGACACCATCAATGCTGAAAGGTATATCGTGCGCGTTCTGGCTGCCGCTTCTCACCAGAGCTCTTATTTTATTTCTTTTTCAATTTTTTTTTCTTTCCTGTGTGTTTGTGTAGTTTGGTGTTTGTTTGAGTGTTTTGTCCGCCGGTTGTGGTGTAGCTCCGGACCCAGTTTGGGGCGTCGGTTCCCTCCAGGCCTTGGTTCGTTGTGGGTGATGCCTGCACTCCCAGCTGTGGACTGCACTGAGCCTGTTGCTCAATTTACATCGTGGTTGTCCAGCGCTCTGTGCTTTAATGCTTGGCGTGATGTTCCGAGCGATGTTGCTCGGTGGTGTCGCGGCGGCTGTGCAGGCGGTTTGGGACACACCAGCGCTCTGCGTGGCGGAGCTTCTCTGCTCGCTGTGTGGATCCACGGCGTGGTGTTCGAGCGATGTTGCTGACGGCATCACGGCAGCGGTGCTGGAGATGTGGGACTTGTTTTCGTGCGCCTTTTGGTGGGACTGTGGCTGCTACACCACAGGAATTACATCCTGACCCCTACTTGGTGGACTTTTTATTTTTTATTATATTTTTATTTATTTATTTATTTTTCTTTCCTTGTCTATAATTGTAAAGCGTCCTTGGGTTTTTGAAAGGCGCTATATAAATTTAACTTATTATTATTATTATTATTATTATTATTATATCCAGGTTCTAGAGCAACATATGCTCCCATCCAGACGACATCTCTTTCAGGGAAGACCTTGCATTTTCCAACATGACAATGCCAAACCACATACTGCATCAATTACAGCATCATGGCTGCATAGAAGATGGGTCCAGGTACTGAACTGGCCAGCCTGCAGTCCAGATCTTTCACCCATAGAAAACATTTGGCGCATCATAAAACAGAAGATACGACAAAAAAGACCTGAGACAGTTGAGCAAGTAGAATCCTACATTAGACAAGAATGGGTTAACATTCCTATCCCTAAACTTGAGCAACTTGTCTCCTCAGTCCCCAGACGTTTACAGACTGTTGTAAAGAGAAAAGGGGATGTTTCACAGTGGTAAACATGGCCTTGTCCCAACTTTTTTGAGATGTGTTGTTGTCATGAAATTTAAAATCACCTAATTTTTCTCTTTAAATGATACATTTTCTCAGTTTAAACATTTGATATGTCATCTATGTTCTATTCTGAATAAAATATGGAATTTTGAAACTTCCACATCACTGCATTCCGTTTTTATTTACAATTTGTACTTTGTCCCAACTTTTTTGGAATCGGGGTTGTACATACATACACTAAAAATGATTTGTTGTTTTAAAAGTTAGTACCCAGGCTGCCCTAAAATTGAGTTCATTTATATTAATATAGTAAGTTAACACAATGAGTCAAACAATTTAACTTACGATATGAATTTCAATGAACTCAAAATTTTAAGGCACTAACTTAAAGTCAAAACAACAAATCATTTTTTGCAGTGTACATACATACATACATACATACATACATACATACATACATACATACATACATACATACATTTTTGTTTACCATGAACAAACTTCTGTCAGAATTCTGGTTGGATATTTCAGGACTCTTCATGGTAGAATTGGTAGAGTTCATAATTTTTTTTTTCTTGGCATGGACTCTACTTGTAAGCACAGGCCATATATTTTCAATAGTGTTGAAGTCAGGACTTGTTTTAAGCTTAAATGTTAAGCTGCTTTATCCTCCACAACCAGCTCTGATGCGTATTTGGGTTCATTGTCTTGTTGTAACTCCCAAGTTGTGTTCAGGTTTGATGGTTTATGCTGAAGAATTCTGAGGTAGTCCTCCTTCTTCATTCTTCCATCCACTTTGTGCAATGAACCAGTACCACTGGCAGCAAAACAGCCCCAGAGCATGATGATCCTACCACCACCAGCTGGTACAGTGTCCCTCTGTCCATGGTGGTTATTGTAGCCAAACAACTCAATCTTTGTCTCATCTGACCATGCAGCTTTCCTCTAGAAGGCTTTCTTTGTCCATGTGGTCAACTTCAAACTTTAGTTAAGCTTGAAGGTGTCAATTTTGGAGCAGGGGGTTATTTCTTGGATAGCAGCCTCTCAGTCCATGGTGATCTGAACTGTAGACAGTGATCCTTCAGCTTCCAGTTCATGGCATGTGTTCACTTATTAAATAATCTTACTTAAAGCAACCTTTATGCAAAGTGGTACTACAATCAGTGACTATTGTTTACTATTTTCAGCACATAATGTTTACCTGTAGTGATAATGTAAAAGAAAGTAGCTGCTTAGATTCAATATTTATATTTATGAAAAGGTTTATTTTTATTTATTTGTTTGCTTTTTAAAAGGTCTCCAAGTATATGAACTATGAGGAGATTGCAATGAATCAGTACTAAATCAGCAAAATATTTGCTGCAGAGAATCGTTTACTTTGAGAATCAAATCATCTGGCACAGATTAAACCCCACAAAGCTTGCAATGTCTGAAGACATACTAAGAAATTAAGTTTTGGGCCTTTTCATAAACTTTTTAGTGAATCATCAGACAACAGTGTAGTATGTACAATTAGATATGCAGTTAAACATGAGCTGAGCATAGAAATCCTTTAGACATGCAATCAACCTACACTTCATTTCCAACTGCTTCTGTCAACTGACGGAAAAAAAGTGTGTAGAAGTGTGTAGAATACATTTGCTTCCAGTCAAATACATATTAAATGAAACAGTCAATATCAAATATCAGAATATCAAATTTGATTGTGCCAACTGTGATATATTATTATTATTATTATTATTATTAGTTTAGCAGTTATATATCTGTATACAGTATATTGCCATAAAAGAGACACTTTTCTAGCCTAAATTCAACAAAAAGTCAGTGTAAATAATTTGCCTTTTTTTTTTTTTGTCTCTACAGGCATCTCCAACAACAGGATATCTATTAGTCTCAGTCAGGAGGGAGATCACATAATCTTGACCTGTGTCCTAGTTGGGAATGAGAGTCTAACCCAAGTCAACTGGGAGATGGTGCAAGACTCTAATCACACCAAACTAGGAATCTTCCATCCTAGTCAAGGCATCCACATCTTCACTGAGCACTCTGGCAAAATAAAAATTCAGGGGCAACAAAACCCTCTGGCATCTTCAGACCTTTCTTTGCAGAAAGGAACACTAAATGAGAGTGGACTCATTTGCTGTCAGTTCATTACCTTTCCAACAGGCAGTCTGAAGCAATGTAGTAACATCAGCAAAACAATCATAAGTATAATGATTTTCGCACTAATCTTTAATTCAAAATCAGTCTATGAAACATTCCTCGGCCTACAAATTGCTATTCACAACAAACATTTACAATTTGCTATGTATGTGTGTTTATGTGTACACCTACAACATTCTAGGTATGCTCATATCTCAAGCTGAACCCCATGGAGCAGGACGAAAGCAGGGTTTATTTGGGCAATTTGGAGCGTTGACAGTTGGATGTATTCTTTCTCTCTCATTTCTGACCATTCCTATCTACATTTGCCAGAAGTGTTTCTGTAGGAGGTACAACTACAATTTACCAATTTTTTATCTCATTATCTCTAGCCGCTTTATCTCCTTCTATCCTGGCGACTTGTCCAGGGTGTACCCCGCCTTTTGCCCGTAATCAGCTGGGATAGGCTCCAGCTTGCCTGCGACCCTGCAGGCAAGCTGGAGCCTATCCCAGCTGACTACGGGCAAAAGGCGGGGTACACCCTGGACAAGTTGCCAGGTCATATATATATATATATATATATATATATATATATATATATATATATATATATATATATATATATATATGACCTGGCGACTATATATATTACACATTATATTATATGCCCTGTGATGACCTGGCGACTTGTCCAGAGTGTACCCCGCCTTTCGCCCGTAGTCAGCTGGGATAGGCTCCAGCTTGCCTGCAACCCTGTAGAACAGGATAAAGTGGCTAGAGATAATGAAATGAGATGAGATAATGATATTTGCCAAGTCTTTATCTATCTTAGAAAATAAGAGACAAAATCAGTATTCAAATTCTAAAATGCCAACAACATATTGCTGTGCAAAAGTCATAGGCACCCTTTAAAAATGGTTAGATTTATTTTATGACATCTGCATTATTGACTAAAGTTAAAAAAAATGATGGCAGTAAAGAAATAAACATTATGTAATAGCCCTGTTTGAGACAAAAAAAAAATGCTGTCAGGGTGCAAACATGCTACAGCTGCAAACAAAATGTAATTGTAATAGTCAAATTCTCCGGAAAAACTGGTAGGTTCTCCAAGGTTTAGAAATGCTTAGAAAAACCAGCCAATTTTCATATAAAACTGCACCAAGTGTACCTGAGACTGCTAATGCATTTTTAAAAAGGCAAAGGGTGGTCACACCAAATATTGTTGTGTTTTAATGTATTACTATTCTTTATGGTAGGATTTTTTGGGGGTAGAGATGTTAAGATGTTATTTTTAAGGCATCTTTGCTTTAGTGTGTGTGATTTTATATATATATATATGTGTGTGTGTGTGTGTGTGTGTGTGTGTGTGTGTGTGTGTGTGTGTGTGTATGTATGTGTGTGTTTTTCCCCCTTTTCCTAGGAGGAAAGTGCTTGAGATACAGCAGGTATATACTGATCCATCAACATTTACAGAGGTAAGTTCATCTAAAGATAAAATTAACTACCATTACAGCTGTGTTATCATAATGGATTTTAAACAAACCTTTTTACTCTAATGGTATTCAAATTTTTTACTCAGAGATCATTTCCTGTGTTATATTGCCCTTCTTAACTGACCTGAGATGAAAGACTTTGCACTAGTGGTATCTGAATTTCCTGTTTTCTTTTTCTTTTGTGCAGGCACTGTGGTTGAGATTTTTTGGTCACTGCTTAGCTCAGCATGTTCACACAGAGATAGATAACATTTTCCATTAAGTCATGGAAAATTCTTATATGTAAATAATGTAATAGAGTACTTTACTTTAGGCTAACAAACTTAATATACTGTATGGTGCAAGATTTAAATAGCAAATAATTGATAAAAGTGCAAAAAGAAAGCATAGAGCTAGGTGAAATATGTTCAGAAATCTCAAATCAAGTGCAAATCACCTGTGACACTGTAGTATTACAGTGTAATGCCTGTTCTATTCCAAAAGGAGTCTAAAAATAAACAAAATTGTAAGCTTATCAGAACAGGCAGTTGTGTGCTTGTGGAAGATCTGCATGAGTTAAGATTTACTGTAGCTTCAAATAAATTTCAATACTGACTAAAAGTAATATATAACATTAACATACGCCTAATAACAATATACAAATAACTCATTTTGCCCATATTGCTTTAGATGCACACAGAAGAGACACATGAAGTACATCATACCCCCTCTCCCTCTGGCTTTGACCCCACAAAATTATATGCAAAAATTAAAGAGGATCTATATTACGGCCGGCTATGGAAGACCTACCAAGGAAAAGCACGAGTATCAACACAAGGGTGCCTGACTGGGTCAAGACAGATTTACTACCGTCTAGGTGAGAATCCTCTACCACAAAGGGATCAGGAAGACAGACCAAAAATCCCAGATGCAGTGATAAAGTCATCATCAGACTGCAGCATCTGAACAATGTCATCCACTAGAATCTACCACTTGCACAACTGAACATATTGTGAAAAACGTGTACAGTAATTGACAGTAATTGTACAATAAGGTAGTGCTGCTTCTGAAGATTACAATCATAAGGTAGCCAAAGTAATAGAAAACACAATTTGGAATCCTTTTCAAAACCGCAATTTTCCTTGGCTTTGAGTAGTGTTTCCTTTAAAAGACGCACTTTCATTGGTGACAGTTTCAGTGTGGATGGAAGGCAAAGAAAATTTACTTTTAAAAAGTGCGTGTGTATATATATGTCTGTATATATAAGTAGGGACCATGTCACAGACTTTGCAGATGAGAATTGTGGGTGTTTTAATGAATCACTGAATTCATGTGATCCAAAACATTTGGACCAAAATGACACTGGTCATTTGTCAGCACAACTGTTGCAATAATGCAAACCAGTCCTTTGGAATATTATTTCAAGGATTCCCCAGTCTGTCTTAATGTATTGCAAGGCATGTATTAATCATTGCGTAATTCAATGTTTAAAAAAAAATCATGTTTTGTTCAGATCATGCAACTCTGTCTCTCTCATATATTAGTGTTAAATTTCACCACTCTTAACTGCTAAGGATGATATTAATTACCTGGATACTTTGTGTGCATGTGCATGGATTGAGAGGCTTTTAAGTCACAAATGAGGCAGTATTTGCACTAATGCTGCTATCATATTGCCATCCTTTCTTCCAATCACTTATACACCATATAGAAATATCTATGTCACAATCAAAGCTGTGGATTGACTCCATTTCTCATTTTGTCTATTTTTTCTCAGCAAGTGTATTTTTTAAAAATATATTCCCAGTGCCTTTATTTTCCATACAACTCTGTGGCAATGACTGGATGAGTCATTGTTAGTTCACAGGTATCACTGACAGGCTCTAACTAGCCATGGTAACCACTCTTAAAATGGTAGCTACCACAGCACCAAATGCACTTCTTTGAACAATGGTAGACACAACAGTATTCACAATGTCAGTACAAGGATTTTAAAGAGTTTTTTTTAAAGGGAAATTTGGACAGACAGCTCACCTTTGCTCAAATCCTCTGGCTTGCTTTCTAAAGTGATGTATTTTAGATATGTATGCAAATTGTCTTTTCTCCATGATGGCCAGGTGGCATGAGTGCACTGCCTGACTTGAGCAACTGTTTCCTATGTGCACTGACCAAGTAGCAAGCCCTTTACATTTGTATTATTTGACAGATGCCCTTAACCAGAGCAACTTTCAGAAGTGCTTTGAAGTCTGTATCAATAAATAAAGCCCGATACTGGTTCACTAGGTTACTGGCTAAGAATACTATCAGTCTAAAAAAAACTCTCTTGGGGAGGTAATATGATAAAAGCACACAGTTCACATGTTTTTTTTTAATAAAGTACAAATTTAAGTACTTCATGAGTAGTCTTTAGTCATCATTTGAAGACTGCCAGTGACTCAGCTGGCATTTTGCCACCTAGGTGCCAGAACAGAGAAGAGTCTTGATGCATGCCTTCCTTGTATGCTGAGAGATGATGGGACCAGTCAAGCAGTGCTAGATGATCAGGGGGCGTGTAATGCAGTGCAGGGTGTGAAGTTCTTTTAGGTGGGCTAGTGCTGATCCATTTTTGACTTTGTATCCATGAATCACTGTTTTAAATCTAATGCAGTCAGCTACAGGAAGCCAGTGGAGTGAGCCTAGCAATGGAATGGTATGGGATAACTTAGGAAGGTTGAAAACAAGTTATGCATCTGCAGTCTGGATCAGGTGCAGAGATCTAATTGTGCTCAGAGGCAGATCTGCCAGGAGTGAGTTGCAGTGGTCCAGTCTCACAATGACAAGGGACTTAATAACAAGCACTTGAGTGACCTGTGTGGATAGAGATGATTGAATTCTTCTAATGTTGTAAAGGAGAAATCGAAAGATCACAAGACCCTGACCTGAGGATGAAATCACCTGAGATGAACCACCTGAGATGAACAGCAGTTCATTTTTGCTGGGATTAAGTTTCAGCTGATGAGCTGTCATCCATGATGAGATGTCTGCCAGACATGCTGTGATCTGAGCAGAAAAATTAGTGTCAGAGGGAGGGAAGACAAGGATGAGTTGAGGGTCATCTGCATAGCAGTGGTATGAAACCCCATGTGAGAATATGACCTCACCAAGAGATTGAGTTTAGAAGGAGAACAGAAGATGACCAAATACTGAGCCTTGTGGGACACCTTGTGGGGAGCCTGTGTGGAGCAGATTTGGATCCCCTCCATTGGGGGGGGTCATACACCTTGGTGGGACATCATACACCTTGCATACATTCTGGTATTCTGTGAGGTATTGTCTTCTGTTGAGGATATGTGGTTATGGCAGTTGGAACAGTAATTTCTCTTGAGGAATCCAGGCTTTAGCTTGTTTGAAACAAGGAGAGCTTGAGAGTGCTGCCCCATTCAGTGATTTGCTAACAGACAAGAAAGCAACGTGATCCCACTGTATGATACCCGGTGTAATATCAGAACATGTCAATAAGCTAGAATTGAGGGCTGTGCATCATTTCCAGCTTCAACAATAAAAATGGGTCTGGGTCAGTTTCTGGTAGCTAGGTGGTGCTGACAGTCTCTAAACTAGCTGTGGCAACCATTCTAACAATGTTATGGAATATAAGAAAGTTTAGGCAAGGCACCCGTGGACCTATTCACCAATGCCATTCAACAAATTTGTGATGATTGTTCTCACTGTCAAACAGATAGTTGTTACAGGATGCATTGGCCCATGACTGGCCTCACCATATACTTTTCTTCCTCAACCACAAGTTCTTCACCATTGACTATGCACTTTTCCTCCTCTACCACCAATTCTTCCCACATTACAGAGAATTTAACAACTAGCCCACAAAGTCATGTTCACGGACTTTTCCATGAACACACTTATGCCTTTCCTTGTCTGTTTTTCTACTTCCACTCCTCGATGGCAATCTGTTCATGGGATAGCATACCACTGACCCAAATGGACAGTTTAGAGTAACCAGTTAACCTAATTGCATCTTTGGACTGTGGGGGAAACCAGTGCACCTGGAGGAAACCCATGCAGACACAGGGAGAACATGCAAACTCCACACAGAAAATCCCCCTTCAGCCACTGGGCTTGAACCCAGAACCTTTTTGCTGTGAGGTGACCATGCTAACCATTACACCACCCTACCTGTTCCTCTCCGATGATGGGAAGCTCGTCATGGCTGATGTGGAAATAGATGTCTTCCACCTTACCATGCACCAGAGAAAGATTACCACTCTTTGCCTTGAACCTGGCCCATGTGAACAGTTCTGAAAATTGTTGTAGCAACTCCTGTGCCACAGTTTTATCTTGGACAAATCACTGTGATGTCATCCATAAATGCCCAGTTAAGTGGAAGAGTTGGACCATCTTCAAGCATTTTTCCATAAGCACTTTTTAATACCAAGTACTCACAGGCTTTAAAGAACTACATGGGAGACTTGGCTTCCATTAAAATGTAGCAATGAAATGTTTACCAAGTGTTTATTACTCTTAGAGGAAATTCAATATTTCAATTAATCAAATGATCAAACCTCTTACTGTAATGTCACATGTTCATTTAACAAACTATTTTCATTGGACAGTGCAAAAATCTCCTTTGGAGCATCTGAGACAGCAAAAATTAAATCTAATTGGATAGCAGGCTTTTACTGCATCATTTTGAGCCCCACTTGGAAGCCATGTATCTCTGGGGGTGAATAGGAGTATGGGTGGGGAGGAGAGAAATTTATATATTTAAAAAAAAACTTAGTTGGACAGTGTATTTTTTGCTTGTACTGCCTGGATACACAACTTCTCTAGATGATTGAGAGGTCTCAAAGTGGCAGTCTTGTAACCAACTGCCAATCACTGAAATGGGAACCCCCCCACCCCACACCTACCTTGGGATGGCAGTAGTGGTTAGTTAAGTAGCCTAATCCAAACCCCCCCCCCCCCCCCCCCACACACACACACCTACCTTTGTTCATCTTTACTTTGTATTGTAAACAAAAGTGTTAGGATGTGGTTTTGAACACAGACATCAGATAATTCAGTCCATCCATCCATCCATCCATCCATTATCTGTAGCTGCTTATTCTGTACAGGGTCACAGGCAAGCTGGAGCCCATCCCAGCGGACAATGGGTGAGAGGCAGAGTACACCCTGGACAAGTCACCAGGTCACTGCAGGGCAGATAATTCAGTCTTTTATATCAAATGAGTTGGCACAGGGAAATATGCTCAGAGCAAATAGTAAAAGGGATAGGCAGTTCACGAGAGGCTGGGCTTAAGATTCAGCATTTACAAAAGTTCATTCAACACAGGGAAATAATCACAAGACAGAATCCAAAAGTTGAGACTGTTGTCAAACAAGACCGTTCAGCCCATAAACAAAAATGGACAAGGCTTTCAGGTTAATGCACAACTAGAGAGAGTTCAAAGAACACAGTCCATGAAAGAAATAGCCACATATGCCGCTTTTCCACTACAAACGCGGCTGAGTCGGGCTGAGCCGTGCCGTGCTGAGTCGGGCTGAGCGGGGCTGTTGGAGTTGCATTTTGACTACAACCGCGCTGAACCGTGCTGGCTGGAAGTGGGTGGACACATTGGGTGGAGTTAGCGAAAGTGGGTGGATGTCAGGTGATGTCGTTAAGCAGCGCAAACAGTGACATCAGTGATCTTTTAAGCGGTAGTCTCACAACCCGAATAGTAAACAATAAACATGGAGGACATGGAGTCGTTAGTGTTGCTGGTCTTGGTGCTGTGGCTTGTTGTCACCGACAACGCGGACAGATACTGGCAAGAGCGTATAGATGAGGCGAGGCACATAAGGCTTCAGAAATTCTCGTAATTCGTAATTATTCTCCTTCTGGGTTTACGGTGTTTACAGATCCCAGCGTGCTCGTGGGGCGTGTGTGGGCATGTGAGGACACTCCTCCTCACCAATCAGTGCACAGGGGAGTGTCTGCTCACGCCCCCAGCCTCACTCGGCACGGTGTGGCTCACTTCAGCCCTACTCCAAAACGGTGCGAGTTTTAGGGGCTAAGCAGGGCTGAAGCGAGCTGAGTCGTGCTGATTTTTGGTAGTCAAAACACGAGTCGTGTCGGGCTGAAGTGAGCTGAAGCGAGCTGAAGTGAGCTGAAAAAGGGTAGTGGAAAAGGGCCAATAGAGAGAAGTATGAGTAAGTCCACTTATAAAGTAATCTACAATAAAATTCAGTCAAGCAGCCTCCATCACAGCAGCTTAACAATGCACAGGTAGAGCATGTCTAAGCACCCAAGGCTAGTCTCAGCTCAGTTTAAATACTCAGCAAACGAGTCATGTGACCACCAGGTGCAGTCACTCATAGAATCTCGGGTAAAATGAGAAGCTCAGCTAAAACTGTTCAAGAAGAATGTCTCCACCTAGTGGTGATCCCCAGGAACTGTGCGAGGTCTGACATAAAATGTGAATATAAAGTCTCATCTCATTATCTCTAGCCGCTTTATCCTGTTCTACAGGGTCACAAGCAAGCTGGAGCCTATCCCAGCTGACTACGGGCGAAAAGCAGGGTACACCCTGGACAAGTCGCCAGGTCATCACAGGGCTGACACATAGACACAGACAACCATTCACACTCGATTTAGAGTCGCCAGTTAACCTAACCTGCATGTCTTTGGACTGTGAGGGAAACCAGAGCACCCAGAGGAAACCCACACGGACACAGGAAGAACATGCAAACTCTGCATAGAAAGGCCCTCGCCAGCCACAGGGCTCGAACCCGGACCTTCTTGCTGTGAAGCAACAGCGCTAACCACTACACCACCGTGCCGCCATGAATATAAAGTTCTATTTTAAATTAGTTGTTTATAAGTCTAGCTAGCTAGCCATCACCATTATATGAGCCCCAGATAATCTCCAGAGTTCCTTGTCATTTGCAACTGACACTGAAAACTCAGTAAGATCCAGGTTCCAGGGAAAGATGGGCAGCAGTATTTATTGAAAATAATGCATCATATATCACTTTGTAACTTTGTTGAAATGTTTCACTGTTTGCATGTGCACTAGAAGGAAATTTTGGCCCTGGGGTTGACATAACTATAATTATATACTTAGCTAATAATTTACTGTGTTTTTGCTCTATATCTTTGTATGTTCACTCTTAAAACGAATGTGTTGGAAATCAACACATCTTTTGTGCAAGTTTAATTTCAACAAGAGTTGTGTTATATTTCAGAAATGTTTAACACCAAAATTGCACAAATAACAAATAATGTGTTAAAATGAACAAAAGTTCTGTTGTCCCAATCTGGACATAGAGATGTGTTAAAAAACAACACAAGTTGTGTTATTTTCAACACATGTGTTTTAAGAGTGTTGGTTTTAATCATCACTCAACCCTTATTAATACTTGACCCCTATATGAAGTATTCCTGAATGTATGTTTGAAACTTCAATAAGATTTTTATACATATGATGTTTTATATAAAAATTTAACTATTTAAACTCTTTCTTATGTAATTTTCTTTTAAATACTTTATAATTTAATGCAATTTGAATTTCTGTTTTGTTAGATCAGTGATTTTTGCTATGTGTATGAAAATAATACATTTATTGGGATCTCTGAGCTTTGATATGAATAGGAAATTATATGGGGTTAGGTTATAATCCCACATTATAATCACTAAAATAAATAACAAAGATTATTTATGAAATATTATTTATGACCCCATATAAAGTACTCCTGATTGTATGTTTGAAACTACAAAAAGATTTTTTATATGCATAATGATTTATATAAACATTTAAATCAACATTAAACTCTTTCTGATATAATTTTCTTTTAAATACTTTATAATTTGATGTAATTTGAATTTCTATTTTCTTAGGTCAGTGATTTTTGCTATGTATATGAAAATAATACATTTATTGGGCTCTCTGAGCTTTGATATGAATAGGAAACAATATGGGGTTAGGTTATAATCCCTAAAATAAATAACAAAGATTCTACACTGCAAAAAATTGAAAACTGAATTTGAGGACAAAATTACTTAATACTAGTGAAATTATCTTGCTGCATGGACAGATATTTTTACTTGATAAGACATCTTAGAATAAGTTGGTTGCAATCTAGAACTAGGTTTAATAATCTCAGAATTGGTGTCTTGTATTCTTCTAATAGGAAATGCTAGATCATTTCAACTATTTTCAAGATATTTTCACTTGCTAAGATTTCATTTTTTGCAATGTAATATTTATTAAAATCAAATGATTGGACATGTTAGCAAACTGAATAGCACAGTAGTCTTAGGGATCAGGAGAAGGAGTCTGACTTCAGCCCTGGTGTGTTCTGTTAGAAATCCAGGTAATGTAGTCGGCTAACCATGAGCAGTTCCTTGACATGTCTCAACAACACTTTGCCATAGGGCTGTTGGTGGACTAGATGGCAGGGCACATGAAAAAGTATGAGAAGAGACACAGAGTGAGGACCCTATATTTGGTAAGGAAAATGTCTGATGTGATCTTAACCAAGATTCAAATTCAATTCAATTTCATTTATATAGAGATTTTAACAATGGGCATTGCCATAAAGCAGTATTACAGAAATGTATATATTTCTGATATACAGTAAATGTTAAATACAGGATAAAAATTTACCCCTAACAAGCATGGCAGAGTTAATGGTGGCAAGGAAAAACTCCCTGAGATGACAAAGAAGAAACCTTGAGAAGAACCAGACTCAAAAGGGAACCCATCCTCATCTGGATGACACCAGATAGTGTGATTATATGTGTGCTATATGGTCAAAAAGTACAACTGTGTTACCAGGAATTTCATTATAGTTTTAACATGAAGTCTCACAGAGGAAAATTTTGCTGCTGACAATAGTCTTTTTTTTTTTTGTCTCATCAGAAATAAATCATTATCTTTTTTGGTGAAAATAAGGAGAAATAAGGTGAAAAGAATAAATAAATCTTAAAAAATTATCCTGTTTGAGAATAAAAGGAGAAACACAAGAAAAGCAGGAGTTCTTTTTCTGTGCTTATAGGCTTCTCAGAGCTTTCTCCTTAACAACCATATGGAACAATAAATAGATAAAAAAAAGAGAAAAAGGCTTGTGAGATTTAGATCTCAAGATTGTCTAACTTTGGTATCAAGTACTTCTTATGTATGTCTGATAAATTGTTTGGGGCAGTAATTTAAGAAACATGGGGAAATTAGCATTATTTTTGTCCTTTGTTTTCCATTGAAATTAAAACAAAAGCTCTGACCTGAAGCATGAAAATAAGAAAAATTTTTTGTCATAACTTTTTAAACATTTGAGATACTAACTTGAAAATTTTAGGATAAGATTTTTGCCCTATCAGCTACATATTATGATTCTAGTACAATACACCATAACAAAGTAATTAATTAACCACTGATCATACTGTAACAAGGGATATCAACATCTAATCCTACACAACAGAACTTAATATATTACCTTATTTAAGAAAATGGCAGTTTCATTAGAAGTTTTGGTGTGAAACATTGAGGAATGATACTTCCTCACGATCTCTGTCATGTCTTTTCATTCACTTTAAAAAAAGGTTCAAATGCAGCAATACTGACAAATAATTAACTAATTACTTAATAATAGCCCATTGGAGTGTAATCTCGCTAATTACACTTTTCATTTGTCTTTCCAAGTTATCCAAAGTGTTTGAAGTACCTAACAATTTCAATTTCCAGCTTCCAGCAACTTAGCAATTTCCAGATAAAAAAATAAAAAATAAATAAATAAATAATAATAATAATAATTTTTAAAATCCCAATTATTTACATAGCTATTTACAACCCCAAATCAGAAAAAGTTGGGACAGTGTATTGCACTCAAAACAATAAAACAGTACATTATTTGATGTTTTACTTCATGAATTTTATTGACTTTTCAAAATAAACACATTTTTAAAAAGTTGGGACAGTAAAAAATTTAACACTGTAATGTTGCCATTCCTTCTCATAACACTTAAAGGATGTTTATGGACTGAAGACACCAAGGGATTTAGCGTTTCAGATGTTATTTTGTCCCATTCTTCCTGCAAACAGGTGTTAAGGTCTTAAAGTGTGCAGCATTACATGGTCATCATTGTAATTTTTTTTTTTCAAAATTTGCCACACATTCTCTATTGGGGACAGAGGGGACAGGAACCCTCTTCTTTTGTAGCCATTCCTTCTTATTGTAATATCCCTACATCATCTTGAAGGTAGCATATGTTGCTCCAAAATCTCAATGTGCTTTTTTGCATTAATGGTGTCATCACAGAAGTGTAAGTTACCTTTGCTAAGGGGAGTGACACAACTCCATACCATGACAAACCCTGGCTTTTGGACTTCTTGTTGATAACAATCTGGATGGGCTTTTTGACCTTTGGTCCAGAGCACACGGCGTCCATTTCTAACATAAAAGACCTGGAATATTGATTCATCTGACCACAATACTCATTTCCACTCTGTAATGGTCCATCCCAGATGCCTCTGAGCCTAGAAAAGTTGACAGTGTTTAAGGACACAGTTAATACCGTATAAGGCTTCCATTTTGCACAGTAAAGTTGTAACTGGCATTGGTGGATGCAATGCTCAATCAGACCATCTGTCTGTGTGTGGTAGACTGACAGCCGCAGATGTTTGACCTGCAGCAACTGGCACATGTCAGCCATCAATTTAGAGATGAAGGGTGTTCTCTGGTTAGTGAACAGGTCTTTGGGGATTCCCATTTGACTGAAGAGGAGGACCAGTTCTTGTGTGATGCTCCTAGAAATGGCTTTCTACCTCATCACATAGGCTACTAGCACCAGCACCTACTCGTGGCCCTGGGCAGACTTGGATAATGGCCCTACCAAGTCCATGCCCATGCCCTCCCACTCAACTGGGATGTCTGTGATGGGCAGAGGTATGAGGGGGGCCAGAACTGGCTTGTGTTTGGACATCTGTTGACACTGGGGGCACCACTGGACCGCCACTACCATGTCTGGCCAGTGGAACCAGTCCCATAGATTTTCTAGGGTGTTGCAGGCCCCAGGTAGCCCCCAAGTGGATGGTTGTGGGCCAGGTATATGACAGCATCATACTTGGACTTGGGGACAATGAGGGGTCCAGAGTCTGTTCATGCCAGGTGCAGCGGTACCAGAGCAGCCCTGTCTTCACCAGGAAGTAGGCTGGTGGAAGCTCACACTCTGGTTGCTGCTTCACCCCATTGACCTCTAACATCAGACCCTGCAGCTGCCTCTGTTTCCAGCCCTTACATTCTCCACTAGTACAAGCTCTTTCACGGTGTTACTCCATACAGACACAGGAGGCAGCAGGTTGGGTAAAGTGCAGTGGAAGTGTGTGTGTGTGTGTGTGTGTGTGTGTGTGTGTGTGTGTGTGGTGCTCAGCATGCTGGAGTGGTGCTCTTGGGTGCATGGTGCAGGCCCGATCACTGGCTGGAGCACTGGGGAGGCATCCAAGCATGGTGTCCAGATTAAGGCTGTCTGCAGGCAAAGGAATGAGGAAGTGAGACAGGGTGCATGACAAGAAAGAGCTTACTTGTCTGTATGTTACTGCAGTGGATTCTTATACTACCCCAGTGCCTCGTGGAGGTAACAATGAGTGTGCTCCAGCTGCACAGACTCAGAAGGGCCCACCCTCTGGCCATGTGCATGCTGTTGGTCCAAAACACCGGTGGTGCTGAATTGCTGCAGCAAATTGTGGTAGAGTGGTGGTGCTGTCCTTTCAGAACCTTAGTATTGCTTCCTAAACAAGTATACTCATTTCAGGTGGCACCTCACAGCAAGAAAGGTCCAGGTTCAAACCTCATGACCAATGGGGGCCTTTCTGTGTGGCATTTGAATGCTCTCCCCATGTCTGCATGGCTTTCCTCTGGGTGCTCTGGTTTCCCTCACAGTCCAAAGACATGCAGTTAGGTAAAAAGGCCACTCTAAATTGCCATAGGTGTGAATGTGTGTGGAAATGGTTGTTTGGGGTGGGAACTGCTCTACATCCTCAACGTCCACCCTGGGTAGCTCTCCTGAGTTAGCTAAGAAATCTACACTAAACAGTCAGCTCTGACATATGAGAAATAAATACAACCCCAATTCCAAAAAAGTTGGGATGCTGTGTAATCTGTAAATAAAAACAGAATGCAATAATTTGCAAATCATGGAAACCCTATATTTCATTGAAAATAGTACAAAGATAACATATCAATGTTGAAAGTGAGAAATTTTATTGTTTTTTGAAAAATATATGCTCATTTTGAATGTGATGTCAGCAACACATTTCAAAAAAAGTCTAATTGGTTAGGAAATTACTTCTTCAAGAGAGCACCTTACCGGACAGAATGAACCTCACCACAGGCCACATTTGCACCCTGCTTGACCTCTGCCTGACCACCACCTATTTCCAGTTCAACCAATGTTTCTACAGACAGAAGCATGGATGCACCATGGGCTCACTGATGTCCCCTATAGTGGCCAATCTATGTATGGAGGAAGTGGAAAACAAAGCCTTGACCACTTTTTCAGGAGTTGCTCCCAGCCACTGGTTCAGGTATGTGGATGACGCCTGGGTAAAAAGCAAAACCCATGAGGTGGAAGCCTTCACAGAGCACATCAATGCAGTGGATGTCAACATCAATTTCACTCGGGAGGACGTCAGTGGAAACAACCTAGCCCTTTTGGACTGGGGCATGTACATTGAACAAGACAGAAGCCTTAGCATCGAGGTTTAACCCCTTCAGACACAAGGAAAAATGCTATGGAACTTCATGTGTACAATTGTACACATTATGTCCAAAGGGGCTACCGGAAAACCCCACACACATACTAGTACCTATTATTTGACTCTCACCACCCACTGGAACACAAATTGGGAGTCATTAGGACCTTACATCACAGGACATTATGCATAAGAACATTCATACAACAGTAGAGGGAAAAGATTAAGAGCAAAAACACATCAAGGAAGTGCTTCAGAATTGTGGGTATCCCAACTGGGTTTTTGTCAAGACCAGGAAAAGAAACCTAACAGACATGGAAGAAAACAGCAACAAATGCAAGAACATTGTCATTCCTTACATTTCTGGACTGTCTGAGAAACTCAGGAGAATCTTCTACAAACACAACATCCCTGTACACTTCAGACCCAGTAACACTCTGAGGCAGAAATTGGTCTAACCTAAGGACAGACTACACAAACACAAACAGGACAACATAGTGTACGCAATTCAATGCAGTGAGGAATGCACAGACCTGTACATTGGGGAAACGAAACAACCACTTCACAAGTGCATGACTCAACACAAGAGAGCCAGTTCCTCAGGCCAGGACTCTGCAGTCTATCTTCATCTCAATAACAAAGGACACTCATTTCAGGATTGCAATGTATGCATTTTAACCAGAGAAGACATGTGGTTTGAAAGAGGAGTAAAAGAAGCCATCTTTGTCAACCTGGAACAACCATCACTGAACAGAGGAGGTGGTCTGAGACACCACTTATCAGCCACATACAATTCAGTCCTTGGCATACTTCCAAGAAAACTGAATACACATCCACACCAAGACTCAGTTGACTTCAATGACTCACATGACAGCAGAGAGAGCCAACAACCCACAGATCACTCTAAGGCCCAATCCCAATTCTAATTTCTACCCCTACCCCTACCCCTTCCCCTCCGCCTTCCCCTTGGCCCTTCCCCTTGAAACTGAGCTACAAGGGATAGGGCTTGAAATTCAACCCTTACGTATTGGGATAGCCCTTCAACGATCGCATACGTCATCGCGTACCTCCGTCAGCGTTTACGTTAGCAAAACGCGACCAAATGCGTCATTGGCTGCGACCAGCCGCTACAGTCAGAGCCAGAACCAGAAATCTCTGCTGGCAGGGTGTGATTTGTTAACTAACACCACTGAATGGGATATCTTTGGCGCTTCGTGCACCACATCCGACAGAATGAGGTGTCAGAACACTCATGTAAACAATAAAAGCGAGAATAACAGAACAAAACGTACGCAGTAAAGCAACCGAAAACAATACTCACTCCCAAAGCTTTTTAGCAGCAGCTTGGATTTCAGAAATCGCTGCTCATTCTCAGCTCGAAAGCGAATCAAGCGGCGTGTTTCCTCTGGATAACAACTTAAAACACGTAAATAATGGAGAAAATACATTTATGACAATCTTTCGCCGCGGGAACCGCCATCTTTCTGAAATCCGCATGAAATCTCGCTGAAATCCGCATGGCATTGTGGGAAATCACTCAAACCCCTTCGTTTGGAGTCAGCTCCAGGAAAATCTCCGTTTGGAGGGGTACAGAAGCCCTCCCCCTTCCCCTACCCCTCCGCGTTAACTGGGATTGGGATACCCCTACCCCTTCACGTGAACGCGCAAAATGGAGGGGAAGGGCCAAGGGGTTGGTCCAAGGGGTGAAATGGGATTCGGCCTAACAACCCTCTAGGCTGCTAACACTATTCACACCTGGCCTCTAGTGACTCTAACAACCTACAGGATGACTGAGAGGGTCAACGACCCATGTGACCTCAACAAGTCTCCTTAGGGTTGCTTTTGGTCCACTAGGGGATAAATACCTGGAATTCACCACTAGTCAGACAGAATTGAAGAAGCCTTTTGGATAGGAGGTGAAACATCTTCAAGAATTTTAAGCAAGTCTAATTGCCTCCTTTAGGACCTATGGGAATGTTCCTCAAAGAATGATACAAAGGGATTTGAATATTTCATCCTCTACAGTGGATAATATTTAACAAATCAAGGAATCTGGAGGAATTTTGGAATGTAAAGGGCGAGGGTGCATGCATAGGCTGAACCCCCATGATCTCCAATCCCTCAGACAGCACTGCATCAAGAACCATCATTCATCAAGAGCTGATATAATCACATGGATTTGAGATTACTTTGGCAAACCTTTGTCAAGCACCGCAATATGCAGGTCGCTGGATTGAGAGATGCCACAAGATCCCCTGAGCCACCACAATAGATGAACTGACCCCAATCACAGAGAGACACAATCACAATAAAGTAGCTGCAGAACTTTACTTTAGATCTGGCAAATTCCAAAATAATGCAGGTCTTTCACCAAACAGGTCAAGTCAAGTTTATTTTATAGCTCTTTTAACAATAGACATTGTCGCAAAGCAGCTTTACAGAATTCTAATGACTTTAAACACGAGTTAATTTTATCCCTAATCTATCCACAATGAGTAAGCCTGTGGTGACAGTGGCAAGGAAAAACTCCCTCAGACGACATGAAGAAGAAACCTCAAGAGGAATCAGACTCAAAAGGGAACCCATCCTCATTTGGGTGATAAGAGACAATGTGATTATAACATTTTTAACAGATTTAACATGAAGTCTGTTTCGTTGATGTTATAACTCTTTGTTGATGGAAACTTGAGTGCAAAACTGTTCATGACAACTGCAGTCCTAAAGTTAGTAAGTTAACTGTAGTCCTCAGCCAAAAAAAGCATTACTGTAAGTGTCCAGAGCATCTTCCAAGTGTGACTTTCAACTGTCCATATGGGGCCATCCCCCACAGGAGTGATGTGATGAGACTCCAGCCAGACGTAGGGCATCAGGATGGATCAGGTAGGTTTGAGGAGCAGAAGAGGTCAGCATCTCAATCTCAGGATTGACATGTAACTCAGAGGGACAGATGGGGAGGGAAGAGAGAGAAAACACAGGTTGTTGGGTATGCCCAATGTCACCTGATGAGTAGGAACAGTATACACTTTGCACTGAGTGCAAGCAGGGACTCTGGCAAAACTAACTATGACAGCATAACATAAAGGGGAGAGCCAGAAGGTAACACAGGCATGAGGGAGCCCTGGGACATAAAGCAGCTAGCCACTATACCATCAACAAACTCGAGTGAGCAAGTGAGTGGGGGACTGACAGCATCCATACATTCCAGTTTACCAAAACACTCTATGCCTAAGGACCCTCCAGATCTACTCCTTTACCTCATAAACACTATTAACAAAAGGCTTGACTAAACAGATATGTTTTCAGCCTAGACTAAAATGTTGAGACTCTGTCTGATTCCCAAACACTAATTGGAAGGCTGTTCCATAACTGTGGGGCTTTGTAAGAAAAGGCTCTGCCCCCTGATGTAGCCTTCACTATACTCATATACTTCACTATACTCATATGTACCAGCAGATAGCCTGCACCTTTTGATCTAAGTAGAGGTGGCGGGTCATAAAGGACCAGAAGTTCACTCAGGTACTGTGGCGCGAGACCATTCACTACTTTAAAGGTCAATAGTAGTATTTTATAATCAATATGAAATTTTATTGGGAGCCAATGCAGTGTGGATATGACAGTGGTGATGTGGTCATATTTCCTTGTTCTAGTAAGGACTCATGCTGCTGCATTTTGAACTAACTGGAGCTTGTTTATACACTTATTGGAACATGTAGACAGTAAGGCATTACAATAATCCAACCTGGAGGTAACAAAAGCATGAACTAGTTTTTCTGCATCATGTAGTGACATGAAATTTCTTATCTTAGCAATATTTCTGAGATGAAAGAAAACTATCTGAGTAATGTTATCGATGTGAGTTTTGAATGAAAGACTGGGGTTAATAATCACCCCGAGATCTTTTACTGCTGCATGTGAAGAAACAGAAAGGCCACCCAGAGTTACTGTGTAATCAGAAAACCTACTTCTAGCTGCATGTGGTCCTAGTACAAGTACTTCTCTCTTGTCGGCGTTAAGCAGAAGGAAGTTAATAAGCATCCAGTGTCAAATATCCTTTACACATTCCTCAATTCTATTAAGCTGATGTCTCTCATCTGGTTTTGCAGGAACATACAACTGTGTGTCATCAGCATAACAGTGGAAACTAATACCATGCTTATGAATAATATCACTGTGACAGTTCGTATGGGTGGGTGGAGCACAGAAGGATGGCAGGCCAGCACTGAGTTCACAAAACTCTTTTTATTGTGACACTTTTCAGCATTACACTCTCCCAGACACACGCACACACATCACTCGTCTGGTTGGAGAGAGAGCTCCCTCTGCTCTTGCTCCCTCTCCTTAAATAGGGCGCGGTCACTGGGGAAGACACACAAACACATTAATTAACCTCAGGTGCAGTGATTCTGCCACTTACCTTCCCTGACTCCGCCCTCCGGTCACAGACCAACGCTTGACCACACCCCCACTGCCACATACCCCACCGCCCGACTCAGGCCAGGCAGCTGTCCGGCCTGCACTCGACTCCCCCCCCCCGACGGGAGAGGAATTCCGCCATGACCATCTGTGCCCCTGGCCTGTGGACAACCTTGAAGTTAAAGGGTTGGAGTGCCAGATACCAACGGGTGATCCACGCGTTGGCATCCTTCATGCGGTGGAGCCACTGGAGGGGCGTGTGGTCTGAACAGAGGGTGAAAGGGTATCCCAGCAGGTAGTAACAGAGGGCGAGGACCACCCACTTGATTGCCAGGCACTCTTTTTCAATGATGCTGTAGCGCCCCTCACGCACCGACAGCTTCCTACTGATATACAGTACTGGGTTATCCTCCCCCTCCACCTCCTGGGACAAAACAGCCCCCAGCCCTCTGTCCAATGCATCTGTCTGTAAGATAAAGGGGAGAGAAAAGTCAGGGGAGTGTAAAAGTGGCCCCCACACAGTGCAGCCTTTACCTCAGAAAAAGCCCGCTGGCATTACTCCGTCCACTGGACCGGATCTGGTGTCCGCTTTTTAGTGAGATCAGTCAGCAGGCTGGTGACATCCGAATAATTAGGTATAAACCTACGATAATAGCCAGCCAGCCCCAGGAACTGTCTCACCCCCTTTTTGGTCTTAGGCCTCAGGCAGGCTGCAATTGCTGCTGTCTTGTTAATTTGGGGACGCACCTGCCCGTTGCCCAAGTGGAAGCCCAGATACCGTACTTCCACCCGCCCAATTGCACACTTCTTTGGGTTGGCTGTGAGACCCACTCGCCTCAGTGACCTAAGGACGGCCCTCAGATGTTGGAGGTGCCTCGGCCAGTCATTACAATAGATAATAATGTCATCGAGGCAGGCAGCCGCATAGGTGGCGTGGGGGCGGAGGACCCTATCCATCAGCCACTGAAATGTAGCGGGCGCCCCAAACAGCCCAAAAGGAAGTGTGACAAATTGGTGTAAGCCGAACAGTGTGGAAAAGGCCGTTTTTTCTCGGGATAATGGAGTCAAGGGGATCTGCCAATAACCCTTTGTTAAATCCAGTGCCGAGTAAAAATGAGCCGTGCCTAGCCGATCGAGCAACTCATCAATACGAGGCATTGGGTACACGTCGAATTTAGACACCGCGTTGACTTTTCTATAGTCTACACAGAACCGGACTGACCCGTCAGCCTTGGGTACCAAGACCACTGGGCTGTTCCAGTCACTGTGGGACTCCTCGATGATGCCCATTTCGAGCATGGCCTCGAGTTCTTCCCGAACCACTTTTTTCTTGTGTTCGGGTAAGGGCGGCTATGTGCTACCACCCCCGGGGGCGTCTCAATGTGGTGCTCTATGAGGTTGGTGCGGCCAGGCAGGGGCGAGAACACGTCCAAAAACTCGGTCTGCAACTGGGCAACCTCCGCAAGTTGGGTCAAGGAGAGGTGGTCTCCACAGGGGACCGGAGAGGTACGTGATGCCAATGTTCCCTTTTGAACCTCCGGCCCCAGCTCCGCCTTCTCCGGAACCACCGACACCAACACCACGGGGACCTCCTCGTTCCAGAGTTTGAGCAGATTGAGGTGGTAAATCTGTAGCGCTCCACCCCTATCCGTTCGCCTCACCTCATAGTCAACGTCCCCGACTCGCCGTGTGACCTCAAAGGGTACTTGCCACTTGGCGACCAATTTGGAGCTCGATGTGGGCAACAGTACAAGTACTTTATCTCCCTGTGCGAACTCCCTAAGGCACGTACCCTTGTCGTACAGGCGGGTTTGTCGTTCTTGGGCCTGCCGCAAATTCTCCTGAGTTAGGTGTGTGAGTGTGTCGAGTTTTGCGCGCAGGTCAATAACGTACTGGATTTCATTTTTACTTGGTGAAGGTCCCTCCTCCCAATTTTCCCGCAGCACATCTAGGATGCCGCGCGGCTTACGCCCATATAACAATTCAAATGGAGAGAACCCCATGGAGGCTTGGGGGACCTCTCGCACTGCAAATAGCAAGGGTTCGAGCCATTTATCCCAATTACGTGCGTCCTCACTTACGAATTTTTTAATTATATTTTTGAGGGTGCGATTGAACCGTTCAACTAAACCGTCCGTTTGTGGGTGATACATGCTGGTGCGGATCGGCTTAATACCCAACAACCCATACAGTTCGTTCAGTGTACGTGACATAAATGAGGTGCCTTGGTCAGTCAGAATCTCTTTCGGGATTCCAACTCGGGAGATAACGTGGAAGAGTGCTTCCTCAATACTGCGTGCTGAGATATTGCGAAGAGGCACTACTTCCAGGTATTGTGTTGCATAGTCCAGCAGAACTAATATAAAGCGGTATCCTCGGGCTGACCGATCTAATGGCCCGACAAGATCCATCCCAATTCTTTCGAACGGGGTCTCGATTAATGGCAGAGGGCGCAAAGGCGCTTTTGGAATGGCCACTGGATTTACTAACTGGCATTCGCGGCACGCCGTACACCACTTACGGACATCGCCGCGAATCCCTGGCCAATAGAACCGGGCCATTATTTGGGCTAGTGTTTTATCCTGCCCTAAGTGTCCAGCCATGGGATTAAAGTGAGCCACCTGGAATACCAATTCCCGGCGGCTCTTCGGAATCAAAAGCTGCGTGACTCGCTCTTTAGTTTGAGTGTCCTGCGTCACTCGGTATAATCTATCCTTCATAATTGCAAAGTTAGGGAAGGACGGGGTGGCGTTTGGCTGGAGCGTTTGAGCATCGATTACTTTCACTTGGTCAAATGCATGCCGCAGAGTCTCGTCTCGTGACTGCTCTAATGGAAAATCCATGAGGGATTCCCCGAGAGAGAGAGGAGGAGCCGGCGGCTCCTCACTCTGACGCGGAGATGATGTAGATGGCTCTGTGACAGCTGCTCCCGCCAAAGTGACACTGGGACCTCCCCCTGTTAAACTATGGCAGGACCCACTCTTCACTAGATGACTCATTAACTCCCCGAATCCCGGCCAATCAGTCCCCAAAATTATCGAGTGGGTAAGGCGAGGATTAACCCCCGCCTTCACTATAAATTTTTCCCCTCGAAAAAGAATGTGGACCGACACTAGATGGTAGTTGTGAACATCCCCGTGCACACACAACACCTTCAATTGTGCTCCCCCCAATGCCTTGTCTTGCACCAGGCTTTGGTGGATTGAGGTCTGATTACAACCAGAATCCACCAATGCCTGATATGTATCCCCTTTGACACTCACCGGTATGCGATATGCTCCAGCCGAATCGAGGGTGGCTCCTGGTGCGTTGGGGATCCGAACCACTGCTCCCACCTCCATCACCGAGCACTGCTGTTGGAGGTGGCCCGGCTCCCCGCAGCGCTAGCAAACCGGCCCGGGCTTCCTCTCTGCACTAGTGCTCTGGGGCTCACTCACCTGAGGGGGGGGAGAGACAGACACAGAAGGGAGAAATGGGAGGGCACTGCGGGTGCAGCAGGCCAGCTGGGGTGGCGCCGACCCCCGCCTCCACGATGGGGGAATGGGGCAAGGAAGAGACACAGGAGGAGGGGGATAGAGAGAGAGAGAGAGAGAGAGAGAAGAGGTTGTCTGCTGTCCTGCCATCGGGATAGCCGCCAAATTGTCCTCCGCCCGCTTGATTGCCTGATCCAGCGACACCGGGTGGTGGCACTGGACCCACTCTGCGGTTCCTGCTGGTAAACACGCGATGAACTGCTCCAGTACCACCTGGTCGATGAGTCCCTCGGTGTCGCAGTTGTCGGCCCTCAACCACTGCCAGCAGGCATCCCGGAGTTGCTGGCCAAATGCGAACAGTTGGCCGACTTCCTCCAAGCGCAAAGCACAGAAGCGCTGACGTTGTTGCTCGGGGGTGCGCCCCACATGCTGGAGAACCGCCCGGCGAAGGGCCGCGTAGGCCAGCCAGCGGTCAGCGGGGAGCTCTAGTGCGGCCAGCTGCGCCTCTCCCGTTAGCAGGAGGAGGAGGTGCGCCACGTGCTGTTCCACCGGCCGCCCCGAGGTCTCTGCTACCTGCTCAAAGAGCATGAGGAAGGCCTCGGGGTCATCCTGCGGGCCCATCTTCGTTAGGGTGAGGGGGGCAGGGCCCGTGGCGGTGGAGTTGGTGGACCCCGCCAATGCAAGGAGGTGCCAGAAGGCCCGACGATCTTCCTGTTGTGCCAGCACCAGGGCCTCGAACCGTTGTTCTTGCTCCTTTTGGAGGGCGAGCAGTGCCTGGTGCTGGCCCTGTTGGGCCGTGGTGAGGGCGTGGATCAGGTCTGCGAAGGGGGAGGACTCCATGGGGCTGTTCTCTTCTGTGCTCGGTCCCGGGTTTCGGCACCACTGTGACAGTTCGTATGGGTGGGTGGAGCACAGAAGGATGGCAGGCCAAAACTGAGTTCACAAAACTCTTTTTTATTGTGACACTTTTCAGCATACACTCTCCCAGACACTCAGACACACGCACACACATTAGTCGTCTGGTTGGGGAGAGAGCTCCCTCTGCTCTCGCTCTCTCTCCTTAAATAGGGCACGGTCACTGGGGAAGACACACAAACACATTAATTAACATCAGGTGCAGTGATTCTGCCACTTACCTTCCCTGACTCCACCCTCCGGTCACAGACCGGCACTTGACTGCACCCCCACTGCCACAGTACTGTTTATAGACCCCTTGTGCATGGTGTCATGCATCATGTGATAATTACAGCTGGGGTCAGCCAGACACTGTCTTTCATGCAAGTAAGGCATGAAAGTCTGTCTTCAATATGGTTAATTTTTGCACTGTTTTTGCTTGTTCAAATGGAGAAATAGAAAAAAGGCATTACTGTCTCCCTGCTATCAAGAAAAATGTTAACAAATAGAAGCAAATGCTTCAAGAACAACGAGAAAATGAATGGTTAAAGAATGCGAAGAGAGGAGCCAAGCCTGAAAACTCTAAAGAAATTCATGATTGTATTTAAAATATATTTTACAAAATGTCAGAAGTGAGTATGGAAGAGTTTGCTTATGTCTCTATTAGCTTAGCACATCTAGCCACTAGGATTTTTGCCCATTCCTCAAGGCAAAATTGCTCCAACTCCTTCAAGTTAGATGGGTTGTGTTGGTGTACAGCAATCTTCAATTTATGCCACAGATTCTCCATTGGATTGAGGTCTGGGCTTTGATTAGGCCATTGCAAGACATTTAAATGTTTCCCTTTAAACCACTCCAGTGTAGCTTTAGCAGTATGTTTAGGGTCATTGTCCTGCTGGAACATGAACCTTCGTCCCAGTCTCAAACCTCTAGCTGACTCAAACAGGTTTTCTTCCATAATTGCCCTGTATTTAGTGACATCCATCTTTCCTTCAGTCCTGACCAGCTTTCCTGGCCCTGCAGATGAAAAATATCCCCACAGCATGATGCTGCCACCACCATTCTCCACTGTAGGAACGCTGTTCTCAGGGTGTTGGGTTTGCGCCACACATGGCATTTCCCATGATGGCTAAAAAGATCAATTTTAGTTTCATCTGACCAGAGAATCTTCTTTCATGTGTTTGGGGAGTCTGCCACCTGCTGTTGGGCAAGCTCCAAACATGTTTTCTTAAGCAATGGCTTTTTTTTCTAGCCACTGTTCCATAAAGCCCTGCTCTGTGGTGTGTATGGTTCTATGGACAGATACTCCTATCTCCACTTTGGATCTTTGCAGCTCCTTCAGTGTTATCTTTGGTGTCTTTGTTGCATCTCTGATTAATGCCCTCCTTGCCTGGTCTGTGAGTTTTGGTGGGCAGCCTTCTCTTTTCAGGTTTGTAGTGGTGCCATATTCTTTCCATTTTGCTATAATGGATTTAATGGTGGTCCGTGGGATATTCAAAGTTTGGGATATTTTTTATAGCCCAACCCTGATCCATACTTCTTCACAACTTGTCATATGTTTCATATGAAAGGGGGTGAATACCTATCCACACTCCAGATTTCTGTTTTTTTTTCATCTTAATTATTGTGTCACAATAAAACAACAATTTGCACCTTTAAAGTGGTAGGCATGTTGTGTAAATCAAATGGTGCTAACCCTCTAAAAATCAATTTTAATTCCATCTTGTAATGCAACAAAACAGGACAAACACCAATTTTAATTCCATCTTGTAATGCAACAAAACAGGACAAACACCAAGAGTGCCACATAAGGCCCCCCAAATAGGAGGATCAGGACCTCTGGACAGGAGTCTGGTGCTGAACACTGTCCCATCAGCGCTCTGCTTGGATTCAGGTGCAGAAACATGGGCTCAGGCTGATGCTTGGGTCCAGGTTGGGCTTAGTACAGAGGTGTGGATTCAGGTGGAAGCTTTGGTTCATCATTATGTCAAAGTCAAATCATCAGATATATGAACTGATGGCGCCCCTCAAGGCAGATGTGTTTGCTCACTCTGCTCTTGAATGACGGCTTTTTCTTCTTTTTTATGTATTTTCTGTTTTTTTCTGCCGTGCACAAATGTCATGCACTGCTAACATATAACAGACAGGCACTGCTGGATATCGCTAACACACACAGCCATTTTGAATTTACTGGCTTTATACCACCGGAGCTACAACTCATTGTTCACTCCCGCAACCACCACCAGCCCCAGGAAGGCCCTGAAGCACCGGGCCCGAGTGAGCATGCTGACCACAGGAGAGTGCTCTGGAGACAGCGACACAAGCAAGGCAAAAGGGGGGGGGCTCCATGCTAGGCTAAAAGCTCACACTAGCCGACCACTGCTACCCAGCCTCCTGCTAGCCAACATGCGGTCTCTGGAAAACAAACTGGATGAATTAAGAGCCAGAATCACAGCTCAGTGGGAAATAAGAGAGTGTTGCGCTCTAATTTTCACCGAGACCTGGCTCTCAGACAAAATCCCAGAATGTGCCATTCAGCTACAGACTCACTCTGAACACCGAGGAGACCGGACCACAGCTTCCGGTAAGGCTAAAGGGGGAGGTGTGTGTGTGTTCATTAACAACTCTTGTTGTGGAGATATACAGACTGTTTATAAGCACTGTTCACCAAATGTGGAGCTGTTACTGCTGAAATGCCACCCATATTATCTCCCAAGGGAATTCACTGCTTTGGTTTTGGCCGCTGTTTACATCACCCTGCGAGCTAACTCCACGGCAGCACTCAGTAAACTCCATGATGACATCAGCATGTTAGAGACAGCTCATCCCGACGCTGTTTTTATCATCACCGGTAACTTTAATCAGTTCAATTTATGGACTGTGTTCCCTAAATATTATCAACATGTGGACATCCTCACCTGTGATAAGAACACACTGGACTATGTTTACAGCAACATACACAGTGCATACAGGGCCGCACCCCACCCCCACTTTGGACACTCGGACCACCTCTCTCTGTTCCTGTATCCAGTCTACAGACAAAGACTAAAACAAACAAATCCTGTCACCAAACAAGTCAAACTCTGGAGCCCAGAGACTGAGAGCACCCTTCAGGACTGTTTTGCTCAGACAGACTGGGATGTGTTTAAAGCTGCAGCCACTTTGGAGGACTCTGTCAGTATACAGGACTATGCTGAGTATGTGACTGGGTACATCAGCACATCTGTCTGCAAGATTGTGCCCACCATATAGATCAGAACGTTCCCCAATCAAAAGCCCTGGGTAAACAGTCAGGTACGACGCATGCTGCATGCTTGCTTTCTTGCATTTAGATCAGGCAATGAGACGGAGTATAAAGCAGTGAAGTACAGACTGAGAAAAGCCATTACAGCAGCCAAGAGGCAGTACAGATTGAAGCTGGACAGCTTCTATTCTACTGCTGACCCCGGGTGAATGTGGCAAGGCCTGCAGCACATCACAGACTACAGGACCACCACCAGCACCATCAGCTCCACAGACAGCCTGCCGGATGACCTCAACACTTTCTACACCCGCTTTGAGACCTCCAGCTACAGCACAGAGAGGAGGCGCACACTCACCTGGACCACCCAACATCCCTCCCCCCACCAACAGTCTCATCAGGCCAGGTACACAAAGCTCTGAGGAAGATCAACCCCAGGAAGGCAGCAGGACCAGACAACATCCCTGGGTGGGTCCTCAGAGCATGTGCCAATGAGCTGGCTGATGTTTTCACTGCCATCTTCAATCTTTCCCTCAGCCAGAGCATTGTTCGCTCCTGCTTCAAGACCACAACCATCATCCCTCTTCCCAAGAAGAGCCCACCCACCTGCCTGAATGATTACAGGCCAATAGCACTCACTCCAATCATCTCAAAGTGCTTTGAGAGATTGGTACTGGCCTACATTGAGAACAGCATACCAGAAACCCTGGACCCCCTGCAGTATGCCTACAGGCCCAACAGGTCCACCTCAGATGCCATTGCTGCTGCCCTCCATTATGCCCTCTCCCACCTGGAAAACAAAGACTCTTACATCAGGATGCTCTTTGTTGACTACAGCTCTACCTTCAACACTGTCATCCCCCACAAACTCATCCATAAACTGTCCACACTTGGTTTGCACCCCACCCTCTGTGACTGGCTGGCTCATTGACTTCCTGACTGGCAGGCCCCAGACTGTCAGGATTGGTAATAAGACTTCATCCAGCATCATCACAAACATTGGCACCCCACAGGGATGCGTCCTCAGCCCCATCCTCTACACTCTGTTCACCCATGACTGTGTCGCCTCCCACAAGGACAACATCATCCTGAAGTTCACGGACGACACCACAGTGGTAGGATGCATCACTGGCGGTGACGAAATGGCCTACAGGAGGGAGGTGGCCTGTCTGGTGTCATGGTGTGAGGACAACAACCTCACCCTCCACATGGACAAGATGAAGGAAATGATAGTGGACATGAGGAAGGAGAGGAGACCTCATCAGCCACTGTTCATCCAGGAGCTTGAGGTGGAGAGGGTGAGTAGCTTCAAATACCTGGGTGTTGTCATCAGTAAGGACCTCACCTGGACACCTAACACCACACAGCTGGTTAGGAAGGCTTAACAGCAACTGTACTTTCTGAGGAGGCTGAAGAAATTTGGCATGTCACCCAAGATCCTCAGCAACTTCTACAGCTGTGTGATTGAGAGCATCCTGACCAACTGTATCATGGTGTGGTACGGCAGCACTACAGCAATGGACCGCAAACACCTGCAGAGGGTGGTGAAGACTGCTGAGAGGATCACCAAAACTCCACTGCCCTCTCTGCAGAGCATCTACTGCCACAGAGTCCACAGGAGAGCTGCCTCCATCCTCAAAGACCCCACCCACCCCAGCACAGACTGTTCACACTCCTACACTCAGGCCAGAGGTACAGAAGTCTGAAATGTAAGACTGTCAGACTAAAGAACTCTTTCTTTCCCACTGCCATCAGACTCTTGAACAGCTGACAGGAGTCTATAACCATGGATTACCTCCCTGTGAACTATCCTTGACTGTTTTCATTTGTTTGCACATTACTGCTCTCTTTGCTGCTGTTCCTTGACTGTTTACATCTGGTTACATTGTTTGCACATATTTGCACATTACTGCCATTTTGCTGCTGTTTCCTTGACTGTTTACATTGTTTGCACATTCACATATTACTGCCCTTCTGCTGCTTCGTCTGATCATTGCCTTATTTTTGTATTACACTATCTATTTTGCACTACATTCACCTTTATTTTGTACTATACTGGGTGTTTTTGTTTTTGTTGCTTTTGCTTTTCTTTGCTTTTATTTCTGCACTATATTGCCTCTACTTTGTATTACAACCTTGATTCCAAAAAAGTTGGGACAAAGTACAAATTGTAAATAACAACGGAATGCAATGATGTGGAAGTTTCAAAATTCCATATTTTATTCAGAATAGAACATAGATGACATATCAAATGTTTAAACTGAGAAAATCTATCATTTAAAGAGAAACATTAGGTGATTTTAAATTTCATGACAACAACACATCTCAAAAAAGTTGGGACAAGGCCATGTTTACCACTGTGAGACATTCCCTTTTCTCTTTACAACAGTCTGTAAATGTCTGGGGACTGAGGAGACAGTCCCATTCTTGTCTAATGTAGGATTCTAGTTGTTCAACTGTCTTAGGTCTTTTTTGTCGTATCTTCCGTTTTATGACGCGCCAAATGTTTTTTATGGGTGAAAGATCTGGACTGCAGGCTGGCTAGTTCAGTACCCGGACCCTTCTTCTACGCAGCCATGATGCTGTAATTGATGCAGTATGTGGTTTGGCAATGTCATGTTGGAAAATACAAGGTCTTCCCTGAAAGAGACGTCGTCTGGATGGGAGCATATGTTGCTCTAGAACCTGGATATACCTTTCAGCATTGATGGTGTCTTTCCAGATGTGTAAACTGCCCATGCCACATGCACTAATGCAACCCCATACCATCAGAGATGCAGGCTTCTGAACTGAGCGCTGATAACAACTTGGGTCGTCCTTCTCCTCTTTAGTCCGAATGACACGGTGTCCCTGATTTCCATAAAGAACTTCAAATTTTGATTTGTCTGATCACAGAACAGTTTTCCACTTTGCCACAGTCCACTTTAAATGAGCCTTGGCCCAGAGAAGATGTCTGCGCTTCTGGATCATGTTTAGATACAGCTTCTTCTTTGAACTATAGAGTTTTAGCTGGCAACGGCGGATGGCACGGTGAATTGTGTTCACAGATAATGTTCTCTGGAAATATTCCTGAGCCCATTTTGTGATTCCCAATACAGAAGCATGCCTGTACTGTATGTGATGCAGTGCCGTCTAAGGGCCCGAAGATCACGGGCACCCAGTATGGTTTTCCAGCCTTGACCCTTACGCACAGAGATTCTCTGAATCTTCTGATGATATTATGCACTGTAGATGATGATATGTTCAAACTCTTTGCAATTTTACACTGTCGAACTCCTTTCTCATATTGCTCCACTATTTGTCGGCGCAGAATTAGGGGGATTGGTGATCCTCTTCCCATCTTTACTTCTGAGAGCCGCTGCCACTCCAAGATGCTCTTTTTATACCCAGTCATGTTAATGACCTATTGCCAATTGACCTAATGAGTTGCAATTTGGTCCTCCAGTTGTTCCTTTTTTGTACCTTCAACTTTTCCAGCCTCTTATTGCCCCTGTCCCAACTTTTTTGAGACGTGTTGCTGTCATGAAATTTCAAATGAGCCAATATTTGGCATGAAATTTCAAAATGTCTCACTTTCGACATTTGATATGTTGTCTATTTTCTATTGTGAATACAATATCAGTTTTTGAGATTTGTAAATTATTGCATTCCGTTTTTATTTACAATTTGTACTTTGTCCCAACTTTTTTGGAATCGGGGTTGTACTTCTTCCGCCTATTTATTTATTTGTAATTGACATTCATGGTGGACAGCAAACTAAGAATTTCATTGTGCAAGTGGACATTTCCTTACTGTGCATATGACAATAAACACTTTGAACTTGAAATCTGCACCTGCCCTCAACTGTTAATATTTGACCTGCAACCCGACCCATACCCATGATCAAACACACACAGGCTACAGTCAATCACATTAAAGTGTTTCATTTTAATTTGCACAGTGTAAGCTTCAGTTTAAATCTTGATGAACCACAGCCTAAAGTATGCTATTTCTTTTGTGCTACTGGAACATGTAGGCTACATAAATTCAAATAATAACTAATGAGCCTGTTGATCACCAACTATATTCCTACTGTGCTGACATTTAATTTCCCTTGAGGCTGCTGTGCAGAAAAAGAATATCATCCGTAGTCCCTGGTTTAAGTGGAGTTCTCCATTCTTGAATGATAAATCCAGCTGAGGAAAAATCTCTTTCACTGGATGCGATTGGTACTGGGATGGTGAGTACATTCTGTGCAATCACTGACAGGTGAAGAAACATTTTAGCAGGGGGTCACATGGGGAAGACCTGGGAAATGGCAGTGCTTTAGACACGCTCCTGACCCCTGCCAACAATTACTTACAATTAAGTTTTATCAGCTCTCTGTAAACTCTGTTGTTACAAATAGTTGATATTGTTACTCAGCCATGAAAACAAACAAAGTAGTATAGGTTTGAACTCAACTATGAACCAGACAAAACGAAGCATACAAACTTGTCTGAAGACTACAGCCACTATGGAAGCTAACTGTGCTAGCCCAGAAGCAAGCCAGATGAACAGTATTGAAGACCTCTTTGCAGAAATTTCAAAGATTGGCTCCACTCTGAATGGAGTGGTGAACAATGTGTCGATAATTAAGTCAGACATAACAGAGCTGAAGACCACTGTAAATGCCATACAGACACGGATGGAAGAGGCAGAAAGTCACATTGCTGAGGTAGAGAATAGCACCACTAATGTGGCTAATGAAAACAAGAAACTAGTGCAACGAGTTTCCTTACTTATCTCAAATCTAAAAACACAGATGTTGCATTCATTCAAGAAACGCATTTTAGAAATGGAGAGGAAGCTCTAAAATTGAAGTGTGACTGGGTTGGAAAGATCTTTCATAACTCAATATCCAGTAAGAGCTGTGGAGTAATTATTCTTGTCAACAAGAATCTTAATTTTGTAATGTTAAAACAACTTAAAGATGCTTGTGGACGTGTTATATGTGTAGAGGCACTTATTAATGGAGTTAAAGTCTCACTTTGTAATATATATGCCCCAAACAAAGAGGACCCAACCTTTTTCCATGAAGTCAACAAAATGTTGGGGAATGTGGATGGTCAAATTATTCTAGGGTAGAGTTCAATCAAACACTGGATGATCACATAGATCGCAGCAAAGTTAGAACATGTCCAATCCCCAGAGACAGAACAGTGATAAATACTCTAATGGAAGAATTTGGCTTAATAGATATTTGGAGACTTACAAATCCCAAGGAAAGGAATTTGTAACACATTCTACATCCACTCCCACAGAACCTATTCATGGATAGATTTATTTTTGATTCCTGGTTTGATAGTTGACTAGGTCACAGATTGCAACATAGGAGTTATAGCAATAACGGATCATGCACTGGTGGAATTACATATGTGGACAAATGTAAAATGGGAAGGTGGAGATTGAATACAAGTATACTACAAGATGAGCAATTCACTGCAAGACTGGGTGAGGACATTAAATCATTTTTAAACCTAAATATTAAAACAACAGGTAGATTAGCTACTGTTTGGGATACACTTAAAGCATTTGTAAGAGGAAAAATCATAGCTTATGGTTCATGGAAGAAAAAAGAAAGCAAAGAAAAGTTACAACTACTGGAAAAGGAAATAGGTAAGTTGGAGAAACAATTGGCAGACCGATTTGATGAGTGTAAATTTAGGACAATTTGTAACTAAGATTTGAATTACGTGAAATATAAAATAAAAAAGCAGAATATTCACTATTTAGACTCAAAACTAATTTCTATGAAAATGGCAAGAAGACAGAGAAATTACTAGCAAGACAACTCAAACATCAAGATGCAAATAACATTATTGCATCAATTAGAAAAGACAATAAACTGGTCACATCATCCAAAGAGATTAATACAGTTTTTTTTTTAATTATCAAGATTTGTATACCTCTATACAAGCAGCTCTGAGGAGCTGAACACTTTTTATACCAGAGGGTGAAATTACCAAAGCTCTCTCAGAAAGGAAAAGATCATCTAGATATTACTATCACAGAAGCTGAAGTAAGATCAGCTATCATGTGTATGAAGACTGGGAAGTCTCCAGGTATAGATGGCTTCCAAGCAGAATATTATAAGAAATATGTAGATGTACTATGTCCAGGACTCACAGAAGTTTTCCAAGAAGCATTTCAATATGGGTCACTCCCAGACAGTTTTAATGAGGCTATATTAATACAAAAAAAAGACAAGAATCTAACAGACCCAACCAATTACAGACCTATAAGCTGAATAATGTTGACTGTAAAATACTTTCCAAGATACTAGCAGTGAGGCTAGATAAGGTCTTACCACAAATCATCCACAGAGATCAGTTAGAGTTGATAAAAAGCTGATCCTCGAGCAATAACATGAGGAGGTTACTGGACCTAATATGGATGAATAAAACAAACCCATACCCTGTATTAGCTACAGTGCCTTGCAAAAGTATTCATCCCCCTTGGTGTTTGTCCTGCTTTGTCACATTACAAGCTGGAATTAAAATGAATTTTTGTGGGGTTAGCACCATTTGATTTACATGACATTCCGATCACTTTAAAGGTGCACATTTTTTTTTTATTGTGACAAAAACAATAATTAAGATGAAAAAACAGAAATCTGGAGTGTGCATAGGTATTCACTCCTTTTTATATGAAACCACTAAATAAGAGCTGGTCCAATCAATTCACTTCATAAGTCACATAATTAGTTGATTAAGATCCACCTGTGTGCAATCAAAGTGTCACATGATCTGTCACATGATGTCTGCATCAACCAACCTGTTCTGGAAGGACCCTGACTCTGCAACACTACTAAGCAAGCAACATGAAAACCAAGGAGCACTCCAAACAGGTCAGAGACAAAGTTGTGGAGAAGTATAGATCAGGGTTGGGTTATAAAAAAATATATATCCCAAACTTTGAATATCCCAGGAAGCACCATTAAATCCATTATAGCAAAATGGAAAGAATATGGCACCACTCCAAACCTGGCAAGAGTAGGCCGCCCACCAAAACTCATAGACCGGGCAAGGAAGGCATTAATCAGAGATGCAACAAAGACACCAAAGATAACACTGAAGGAGCTGCAAAGATCCACAGTAGAGATGGGAGTATCTGTCCATAGGACCACTTTAAGCCATCCTGGTACACACCACAGACCAGGGCCTTATGGAAGAGTGGCTAGAAAAAAAGTAATTGCTTAAAAAATCACATTTGGAGTTTGCCCAACAACATGTGGCAGACTCCCCAAACACATGGAAGAAGATTCTCTGGTCAAATGAGACAAAAATCGATCTTTTTGGCCATCATGGGAAATGCCATGTGTGGTGCAAACCCAACACCCTGAGAAAACCATCCCTACAATGAAGCATGGTGGTGGCAGCATCATGCTGTGGGGATATCTTTCATCTGCAGGGCCAGGAAAGCTGGTCAGGACTGAAGGAAAGATGGATGTCACTAAATACAGGGCAGTTATGGAAGAAAACCTGTTTGAGTCAGCTAGAGGTTTGAGACTGGGACGAAGGTTCATGTTCCAGCAGGACAATGACCCTAAACATATTGCTAAAGCTACACTGGAGTGGTTTAAAGGGAAACATTTAAATGTCTTGCAGTGGCCTAATCAAAGCCCAGACCTCAATCCAATGGAGAATCTGTGGCATAACTTGAAGACTGCTGTACACCAACGCAACCCATCTAACTTGAAGGAGTTGGAGCAGTTTTGCCTTGAGGAATGGGCAAAAATCCCAGTGGCTAGATGTGCTAAGCTAATAGAGACATACCCCAAGAGACTTGCAGCTCTAATTGTAGCAAAAGGTGGCTTGATAAAGTATTGACTTTGGGGGGATGAATACCTATGCACACTCCAGAGTTCTGTTTTTTCATCTTAATTATTGTTTGTGTCACAATAAAAAAAACAATGTGCACCTTTAAAGTGGTAGGCATGTTGTGTAAATCAAATGGTGCTAATCTTCCAAAAATCCATTTTAATTCCAGCTTATAATGTGATAAACAGGACAAATACCAAGGGGGATGAATACTTTTGCAAGGCACTGTATATCACTTGTTGCCCAAAAAGTTTTTGACAGGGTGTAGTGGACCTTTTTATTTCCCACACTGTCGAAATTTGGGTTTAGTGATGGTTTTTGTAGATGGATAGAAGTTCTATATTCATCCCCTAAGGCTGCAGTTTTTAATGGGATAATGTCCTAGTTTTTTAACATATCCAGATCAACTCAACAAGGTTGCAGCCTCAGTCGACTCTTGTTTACAATCTTCCTTGAGCCATTAGCCACATTGGTTAGAGAAGACTCAAGAATTAAAGGAGTTTTTGGAGGTGGTAGAGAACATAAATCGTTTCTTACATTTTGATGTTGAATCAAGATCCAACCAATTCTATACCAGTGTTGTTAGAAGTTATTGAATCGTATTCCAAAGTATCAGGTTACTGTGTTAATTGGGATAAATCAGAAGCTCTGCCGGTGTCTCAAAATTGTTCCCTTAACTTATTATATGTCCATTCATTACTATATGGCAGTTCTATTAAAATTTTTAGTATTGATTATCATCACTTTAGACTCTGTTTTGCTTTTACAATAAATTGGAAAATGCCTTGAAACTGTCTCAGATAACCTCAGTTTTCCATTTTTCTTGCCTATGGTTCACAGTGAAGGGCTTCAGCCTTTTTAATTGTACCCTCCTATTCTCTGCCTTGTACTCTTTTATTCCCCTAAACTTTGAGACCATTGCAAGACATTTAAACATTTTCCTTTAAACCACTCCAGTGTAGCTTTAACAGTATGTTTAAGGTCATTGTCCTGCTGGAATGTGAACCCTCGTTCCAGTCTCAAACCTCTGTCCGACTCAAACAGGTTTTCCTCCAGAAATGCCCTTTATTTAGTGCCATCCATCTTTCCTTCAATCCTATCCCTGCAGATGAAAAACATCCCCACACCATGATGCTGTCACCACCATGCTTTGCTGTAGGAATGGTGTTCTCAGGGTGATGGGAAGTGTTGGGTTTGCGCCACATATGGCCTTTCCCATGTTGGCCAAAAAGTTACATTTTTGTCTCATCTGACCAGAAAATCTTCTTCCATGTGTTTGGGGAATCTGCCCCATGCTGTTGGGCAAACTCCAAATGGGTTTTCTTATTTTTTTCTTTAAGCAATGGCTTTTTTTCTAGCCACTCTTCCATAAAGCCCTGCTCTGTGGTGTGTACAGTTTACAGTGGTCCTATGCACAGTTACTCCCATCTCCATTGTGGATCTTTGCAGCTCCTTCAGTGTTATCTTTGGTGTCTTTGTTGCATCTCTGATTTATGCCCTCCTTGCCCAACCTGTGAATTTTGGTGGGTGGCCTTCTCTTGTCAGGTTTGTAGAGGAGCCATATTCTTTCCATTTTGGGATAATGGATTTAATGGTGGTCCGTGGGATATTCAAAGTTTGGGATTTTTTTTATAACCCAACCCTAATCTATACTTTTCCACAACTTTGTCTCTGACATGTTTGGAGTGCTCCTTGGTTTTCATGTTGCTTGTTTAGTAGTGTTGCAGAGTCAGGGTCCTTCCAGAACAGGTTGATTTATATAGACATCAAGTGACAGATCATGTGGCACTTTGATTGCACACAGGTGGGACTTAAGCAAATAATTATGTGACTTATGAAGTTAATTGATTGGGCCAGCCCTTATTTAGTGGCTTCATACAAAAGGGGGTGAATACCTATGCACACACCAGATTTCTGTTTTTTCATCTTAATTATTGTTTGTGTCACAATAAAAAAAAAAAAAAAAATTTAAAAATCACCTTTAAAGTAATCGGCATGTTGTGTAAATCAAATAGGGCTATCCCCCCCCCCCCAAAAAAAAAAAAAAAATCCATTTTAATTCCAGCTTGTAATGTGACAAAACAGAACAAATGCCAAGGGGTATGAATACTTTTGCAAGACACTGTATATAAAGAAAAAAATTACCCATTACAACAGCTTTGTCCAGGTACCAGACCTGGTGCAGTACTCTAGCAGAGAGTTCAAGGACAGATGCTGCCCTGTCAGCCTGGAATGGGTGCCTCCTTGTCAGCTGCCCTGTTGACCTTTGAAGGGAGTGCAGGAGCAAAGATCTACCAATTGGCTGCCCTGTCGGGCACTGGAAGGGGCTCTGAAGCAGAGAGTTCAGAGATAGAAGCTTTCTTGTCAGCCTTTAGAGAAAGCTCTGGAATGGGTACCTCCTTATTGGCCACCCTGTTGACCTTTGGAGGGAGCTCTGGAGCAAAGGTCTCCCTGTTGGCCAACATGTCGGCAACTGGAGAATCCATGAAGATATCAGCCCCCCAAAAATTATTGGAATTCCCCCCCCCAAGGACTTGGAAGAGCCACTTGAGCATGTTGCTGAATGTAGTGAAGTCTTTAAGGCATGGGTGTTCGATAATGATCAGGTATTCAACCCAGTGGCATGCTAGTCCAGTGTAAGAATATAATCCTGAATACTCCTAAACCTACTCTTGTAAATGCGCGGCCCAAGGGTGACTGTCGTTTAGTGTAGCAGTTTAGGGTTTACTTTAGGCCAGCTACAATACAATACGTGCTGCTCTGTACATTTTGCATTTCCACATGTTCTGTTCCCGTTTCATATCTTGATTTTGTCTATGTTTTTGTGTGAAACATTCTGTTGAACTGTGCATAACTCTTGTGTGACCTTGATACTGAGTGTGCAAAGCACATTCCGTAATTTTCCACTGCTGATACTCCCTACGCAGAGTGTATATAAAGCCCCGACGCAGCTGCGCGTTGGGGCATGACTGAGAATAAACCAGATTGATTTAACTCATGTGGTTTGCTCTCTTTTTGTCCTCGGAGTACTCCTTGTAACGCATCTGAACAGCACGCAGCGCAATCCTAACAATTTGGTGACCCCGACGTGATACTCTCAATCAGGTAAGACATGTTTGATTGACTACCTGGTTGGAAGTAGCTCCGTAGTGCCCTAAGGAGGGCTTTGTTTTCCCTGGTTCGAGTCCAGGAAGAGCGCGCTATAGAAATTTGTGTAGCGCCCTAAGGAGGGCTTGGTTTTCCCTGGTTCGAGTCCAGGAAGAGCGCGCTATAGAAATTTAGATAAATATCTGCTGTTTGTTTCTGTTCAGATCCGTTTGCTTTACTGTACGATGGGGGGCTCGTATCCTAAACCTGAGGTCACAGACACCCCGGCGGAATGGATGAATAAGTGCGGTTTAGGCTATTACGTTACGCCGTGGCTGGACAATTTGGCTGGGTGGACGGAGGCAAATCCTCAGATTCCATCGTATCCCGTGATGGGACGTTTAATCCAGGCTTCCTTGCTTCAGCGCACCGTATGATTTACGAAAGCAATGGTTTGACATGAAGAAGGTATGGGATAAATCAAAGGGTGTTTACACCCCGAGACCTGTTTTAAAGGCTATTCCAAAACCAAAACTTTCTCAGTCAACCTCCCATGTAAAAGCGAGGGAGGAATAGTTACGTCCCACTCATTCCTCATCTCATATACATGTCCAGTAAATTTGTTAGCACATGATTTAATGTGCAAATTAGAAGTAAATCTCACATCCACTCCAGATGGACTAACTATTGAAGTAAGTGAAATGTGTGGTGTGCAGTATGGGTTTGGAAGCCCTCTGTATGTGTATGTCTGGCAGCTCTGTTCAGATCAGCTTGCACAAACTCCAAAACACCTTGTACAGCTCGCACACTTGAACACCTCATCAGTTGACACAGATTATATGATGAGGAGCGTTTGCTCGAAATAGTCGATGTGTTGCAACCTAGAAATGACGTCGCTGTGAATATAAAGGAAGAAATAGCTCCGGCTCAGGAAGGTGGCCGTCCGCGTCAGCGCACCGTGTCGACATTTTTTTTTTTTTTTGGAGGGACACACCGAATGCTTTGCAGCTCCTGCGTGAGCAGTTAACTAGGTATTTCTCCGCCTGATGTTTTTGCCCTATCCAGTTCTGTGCTGCCACATAACATTCTGAACGCTGCTTGTACGTCCCAAGCTCTTTCCCCTGTTCTCTCTGCTCTTCCTAACACCCTGTGGGCGGATCATAAGGACGATGTGGGCTCTGTGAGCTGCTCTCCGTATGAAGCTGTTATTAAACACTCTACACCTGTTTATGTTAAACAATACCCTCTGTCTCCTAGTAAGCTCAATGGTATTGACAATATTCTACAATCTCTTTTGCAGCAAGGTGTCGTGGTTCCTTGTGTCAGCCCGTATAACACCCCAGTGAACCCGGTCCCAAAACCGGATGGCACATGGCGCTTCACTCAAGACCTACGTAAAATAAATGAACTCATCGTTCCCGTGGCTCCAGTGGTCCCTGACGTTCCTTCTCTTATGTCTTCTATTCCGTGTGACCATGCTTATTTCTCTGTGATTGATTTGTGCTCTGCCTTTTACAGTGTTCCTGTGGGCCATGAGACTCAGCCCCTGTTTGCTTTCACACACAGGGGAAGACAATACACGTGGACGCGGTTGCCACAGGGTTTCATTGACTCACCGGCGGTCTTCACTGCCGTATTGCGGGACGCGCTGGCTGATCTCTGTCTTCCCCGGGGCTCCACGGTGCTCCAGTACGCGGATGATCTCCTGGTAACGGCGGAGGATCAAGACGCTTGTGCTGCCGCCACATTGTCTCTCCTCACATTCCTGGCGCAGAAGGGTTTCAAGGTCTCCTGCACGAAGTTGCAGTTTTGCCTCACAACTGTTCGCTACTTGGGACATGACCTCTCCCAGGGTTCCAGGAGGCTTAGCCCGGAACGCGTTCAAGTCATTATGGACACTCAGGTGCCTGCAACCAAGCACGCTCTCATGGCATTTCTGGGCCTCATCAATTACTGTCGTCAATGGATCCCTGACTGTTCAATCTATGACAAGTGTTTGCGTTCAGCTATAAGTCACTCAGATCCTTTGACTCAGCCCCTGGTCTGGACTGAGGACAGGCTAACGGCCTTCAAGGCTCTGAAGCAAGCTTTGTGCTCCGCCCCTGCTCTCGGGCTGCCGAACTATCGTTTGCCGTTTCACCTGTATGTGTGCAATCAGAAGGGGACCGCCTCTGGGGTGCTGGCTCAGGAGCACGGGGGGGGCATGCGACCTTGCGCGTTTCTGTCTAAAACTCTTGACGCTGTGGCACAAGGGCTTCCTGGCTGTCTTAGGGCTGTTGCTGCGTGTGCTCTCATGGTCACGGACGCTGAAAAACTTGTTTTGTCGCATCCGCTCATTTTACACACTTCACATGACGTCGTGTACATTCTGCGGAATCTTAGCACTCAGCATTTGTCTGCTCAGCGTCGCTCTGGCTATGAGTTTATTCTTTTGGCCACAGAGCATCTCACTGTTAAGCCCTCCTCGTCGTTTGATTCTGTCGCCCACGCTCTTCAGCGTCTTCTTAACTCACAGGATGACGATGTTGCGTTTGACTCACATGACTGTCTTTCTAATATCGTTTTTGAGACTAGCATCCGCCCAGACTTACACTCCACCCCTCTTTCCACAGGCGATTCTCTTTTTGTAGATGGTTCCTGTTCCCGCCCTGCGGATGGTGTGTTCCTGTGTGGTTACTCTGTTTGTCGCCTCCCTGATGAAATTGTTGAAGCTCATTCTTTGCCTTTTTCTTCTGCTCAGGCTGCGGAGCTCTATGCTTTGACTCGTGCGTGTATTTTGGCTCAAGACACAGACGTTACTATTTACACCGACTCACGCTACGCTTTCGGCGTGGCGCACGACTTCGGCCGCATTTGGGCGTCTCGGGGGTTTACGACAGCCGACGGTAAGCCCATTTCTCATTCTTCACTTGTTACTGATTTAATCACCGCCTGTCTCCTTCCGTGCACGTTGGCCATTGTTAAGACACGCGCGCACACAAGAGGGGACTCATTTGAAGTAAAGGGCAATTCATTCGCTGATCGACTCGCTAAAGCTGCAGCCGCATCCGGTGTCCTGCCTCCAGGCTTTAATTGCGCTTTAGTTTCTACTGATCGCATGGTTAGCGCTGTCTTACCTGACATAGATCTCATTTCTATCCAGGCCTCGGCCTCTGTGGCAGATACGCAGTTCTGGGACGCCCAGGGCGCGACAGAGAAGAGTGGCGTTTTGCTTGACGCACAGGGCCGTCTTTGTTTACCTCGTCACTGTACTCCCTTTCTCGTCCGCGAGTTCCATGGTCCCACTCATCGCGGCCGAAGAGGGGTAGTGGAGGATATGAACAGAACATTCTGCATCAATAATTTGCACACAGACGCACACAACATTCTGGACAAGTGTTTAACGTGCGCCCAGAATAATCTATCTAAACCAGGCGCGGTACATCAGCACCTTCCCATACCCGACACGCCTTTCCAAGAATGGCAGATCGACTTCACTCACATGCCAAAGCAGGGCCCGTTCAAATACCTTTTGGTCATGATTGACAAATTTTCACGGTGGATTGAGGCTTTCCCGTGTAGCAAAGAGAACGCCCGAACAGCAGTGAACAAACTTACACAGGAAATTATCCCACGTTACGGTCTTCCGGTAGGAATTGACTCTGATAAGGGAACGCCGTTCACCTCTAAGGTAACGCAGGAGCTATGTAAAGACCTCAAGATCAATTGCCGTTTTCATATCCCATACCATCCACAGTCCTCTGGCATTGTGGAGCGCGCGAATAGAACAATTAAGGGTAAGTTGCGTAAGGCTATGCAAGACGCAGGCACGAAAAATTGGGTCCAAGTTTTACCGTTGGTCCTCGCTGATATGCGCATGACTGCTCAGGTCGCTCTCGACAATTTATCTCTGTACGAGCTCGTCATGGGACGCCCCTTTCCTGTCCCTTGGCGTAGAGGCATGCAGGTTATAGGAACGGGTGATCTTGAAGTACATCTCAGCGAGCACGCGGTGGGTCTCATGCGGGTGCTGGATGAGTATTGGGCGAGAGTAAATTCCAAAAAGCCTCCCATTCCAGAGGCACACACTCACCCCTTTGAGGTAGGGGACAGAGTTTTAGTAAAGAGATTCGCTAAACTAAACGCTCCCATGGAGGAGTCACCCTACAGTGGGCCCACCGATGTACTCGCTGTAACTCGCACGGCTGTGCTAACGGACCTTTTTCCACAGTGGATCCATGCCAGCAGAATAAAGAAGGCTCCAATGTAATAGAAATCTATATTGTTGATGCTTAACAGACTTTTGTGTTTCAGAAAGTTGCTGTGACAATAGCTGACGGCCTTTTCAGGGATCCCCTTCCAGCATCTGGAGCAATCCAGTTTCGGCTGATCTACAAAGAGGGGATGGTTGGTGAGTCTTGCAAAGTTCTGGGCTGAAGAGTCTGAAAAGCACGGGAGCCTGTGACATTTTTCGCCGTCTGCACCCTGTGAGCATTAGAGAACAAAGTCAGTGACCAGTATGACTTTCTTCATCATCGTGCTGATCTCAACGCTTGGGGCAGGGTTACCCGCACAAGCAATACACCGGGACCCAAGGGATAACGAGTTTTGGAAATATGTAAACTTCACTGTAAAAACATCAATGAATATGAGTAAACCCTGTTATGTGTGTTCTTTGTTACCCCATAACAGCAGCGCTCCTTTTCCGGTCCGAATAGCCCCGTCTAACTACTCTGAGGTTAATATGACATGGCTCAGCCTGTGGCCCGTTTCTTTTCCGTTGTTGCATGGATTGTATATATAATATGATGATCTCGCACACAGGTTATGTCCCTGTGTCGGCCAAGACTGGGGTGTGAATAATACTCTGGGCTTGCGTCAGAGTATTAAAGAGGGGATTGTAAGAATATAATCCTGAATACTCCTAAACCTACTCTTGTAAATGCGCGGCCCAAGGGTGACTGTCGTTTAGTGTAGCAGTTTAGGGTTTACTTTAGGCCAGCTACAATACAATACGTGCTGCTCTGTACATTTTGCATTTCCACATGTTCTGTTCCCGTTTCATATCTTGATTTTGTCTATGTTTTTGTGTGAAACATTCTGTTGAACTGTGCATAACTCTTGTGTGACCTTGATACTGAGTGTGCAAAGCACATTCCGTAATTTTCCACTGCTGATACTCCCTACGCAGAGTGTATATAAAGCCCCGACGCAGCTGCGCGTTGGGGCACGACTGAGAATAAACCAGATTGATTTAACTCATGTGGTTTGCTCTCTTTTTGTCCTCGGAGTACTCCTTGTAACGCATCTGAACAGCACGCAGCGCAATCCTAACATCCAGTGAGCCAGTTGATCATATTCCCTAACCCAGATGTTTTTTGCAGGCTTGGGCTCCACCAGTTCCTCATAAAAGAGCCTACACTGTCATAAGAATCCATCTGGGGTTAGTCTATGCCAGTCTATCCCTACCGCCAGCAGGTAAAACTTAAAACAATGCCTGAAGGTTTTCCTGTTCTTGTAGACATTGCCTGTTAACTTTAACTCGTCAGGCAGACGTATGTTGTTCTTTTTTTTTGTACCATTTTACTTTGGATTCACTCCTGGTGCCATGTAATGACTGCTTCTATGCCAGATGCCATTCTCAAGAACCCCAGTTTTATTCTTCTTCACTGCATAACATACAACACTATGCATTGTCATGTCAGCAGTGCCATCTATAGGCTAGACAGTATCAGTACATACAGTGCTTGTGTGGTCTATCAGGATCATAACACTCATATGCAAGCAAGGGTCTGGACTGAATCTGCTGCACATTGGTGTCCAGCCCCACCAGCCCATGCACTGCCCCAGCCAGGCTCATCTGAGCCAACAGATGCAGCAATGCGCACCACCTGCTGCCCAATGCCCGTACCAGTTCCCACCTGCCAAGCCAACAGATGAGAGATGGCAGAGCATCAACTTGACTGGCCTCACACTTATTAAGAAAAAATAAAAATAAAATAATAATAATACACCAAAAATAAGGATATTTTTGTATTTGAGTGTACAAGGACATTTTTATTGCATAATATGTTTGTATATGGTTAAGAAGAGGAGTCGGGGACAGGACACTTATTCTGTATGCTACTGTGCAACCAGTATGGTATGTGTGAGGGTGCGTGTCTGTGTGCATGGCTATGAGGTTGCATTATGGTTGGAGTATTTATATGAAGGAATTCCAGATTACTGTAAAAATTGGTATATTTTCCTTATGTGACGAAATTCGTTTGTCAAATGAAAAAAGCGGCAAGAAAAAAATGAAAAAGAGCTAAAAAAAAGACAAATTAATGAATTGTGGTAATAAAGTAAGAGTATGTTATTGTGTGCACAGGGATCAGGGTGTATGTTGGTATGTGTATATGTGCATGTGCATGAGCATGCATGAGCATGTTGGAGTGATGTCAGTTCACAGGCAAATTTAAAAAGGAAATAATTGGTTTCCAGGTTTGCAAAAAAAAACTCTGACTGTTTTTTTTTAAAGAAGCTGTCATTTTTTTCATGTAAGATGTGTTCTATAATTAATGGAGTCCATAATGATATATTGAGTTAATGTTTAGTTTTCCAGTTCATGAGTATTGTTTTCTTGGCGATAAGAAGGGCGACTAAAACTAATTTTGAGTTATGATATTGTGTATCAAGAGTTGTTAAATCTCCAAGTAGGCAAAGCTTTGGGGATAGTGGGGTGTTGCAGTTCAGAACCAAAGACATGATATTGGTGGTGCATTCCCAGAATTGATGAACTGGTGGACAGTGCCATATGACATGGGTATAGGTGTCTGTGGTATTGACTGAGCAGTGAGAACATATGTCAGAAGTATGGAAGCCCATTTTGTACATTTTTTGTTGAGTGAGATGCATTCTGTGTAGTATTTTGTATTGTATTAATTGTAGATTTGTAGATAAGGTCATTGTAAAAGTATTAGAGCATGTTTGTTCCCAGAAGTTGGCATTGGTGGAGATTGATAAATCATCTTTCCATTTGTTTTCAGGTATGGCAATGGTTGGATCTGTAGTAGATAACAGTTTATATATTTTTGAGAGCTGTTTTTTAGAGTCTGATATTGTAATAAATTTTTCAAGTAAAGGCAGTTGTTGGAGATTATTAAATACAATATTGATCTTTGTTTTTAATGCATTTTTTATTTGTATGTATAGTAGAAACTGATCTCCACTGATGCCATACTTCTGGTGCAATTCTTCAAAGCTAAGGAGAGTGTTGTTATCAAAGATGTGATGGAGATGGGAGATTCCTTTTTGTTTCCAAATTTGATATTTTATTGGGGTTTTATTGACCAAGAATCTGGATTTGACCAAATTGGGGTGTGTTTGCAAGGTGTCCTATCAAAGTTTGTCATTGTATATATCTTCTATCAGGCTGTCAGGGTCGTTGAGATGACAGGGTTTTCATAACAGGAGTGTTTTTCAATGTTTTTACTTAAGAAAGGTAGGTCTTTGATATCGATGTCTCTGCATTTTGATTGTTCTATTTCCAGCCATGGGTTTTGATGTTGATTTTTGTTGATTCATTTTGTAATGTACAGTAATTGACTGGCTAAATAGTAATGTTGAAAATTTGGTGCCTCTAAACCTCCACGGAATTTATCTTTTTGTACGGTGGTCACTTTTATCTGGGGTGGTTTGTTTTTCCAGTAAAATTTTGATATTATTGAGTCAAGGCTGGAAAACCAGTTTGGATTAGGTTGGACAGGAGTCATTGTGAATAGATAATTAATTTTGGGCAGAATATTCATTTTTACTTTCCCATAAGGGAAAGCAGGAGATTATTCCAGCATTTTAAATCATCTTCTATTGTTTTAGCAAGGGAGTGAAATTAAGCTGAAACAACTCTGACAGCCTGGGGAGATGTTAATTCCAAGGTATTTGATATTGCCAGTGTTGAGGGGTAGTGAGATTTGGTTCTGGACTGCATCATCCCACTTAGCTTCATTGAGGGGTAGAATTATTGACTTTGTCCAATTGACAGAGTAGTTTGATATGTCCAAAAATTAATTGATGAGTTTGAAAGCATCTTGAAGTGATATTAATGGGTTTTGTGTATATAGCAGTATGTCATCCACATAAAGACTAATTTTATGGCTTGAGTCCAGGATTGAGATTCATTTTGTCATTTTGACAGCAGTAGCTAAGGGTTCTATAAAGATTGCAAAGAGAGAGGGAGAGAGATGGCATCCTTGTCTGGTCCCCCGTTGTAGTGTGAAGTGCTGAGAAGTGATACCGTTAGTTGTAACTGCAGCCACGGATGATTTGTAGAGTATCCTTATCCAGGAAATGAATGATTCTCCAAAGCCAAACTTTTCCAAGGTGGCAAATAAAAATCTCCAGTTTACTTTGCTGAATGCTTTTTCTGCATCGAGTGAGGTGACTGTTGCATTGATGGTTTTTTGTTGGACGATATGCATCAGATTGAACAGGCATCATGTGTTATTGGATGTGACTGTCTACCTTTTATGAAGCCAGTTTGATCTAGCAAACAGGCAACAGTTCATCTCTATTGGTGTTCATAAATCATCCACTGTTACTGTTGCTCAAGGTGTGCCTCAGGGTTCTGTCCTTGGTCCCCTTCTTTTTATATTATATGTTTCTCCTATAGGCCAGATTATTTGTAACCATGGCCTTAACTTTCATTGTTATGCTGATGACATTCAAATCTACATCACTATCACCCCTTCCATAGCCTTTGTCCAGCTGCTAAGGACTTGCATCACTGACCTTAAGCAATGGCTGCATATGAACTGCCTTAAACTTAATGCTAGCAAAACGGAGGTTCTATTAGTAAAGACAGGTTCTGAACCTCTCCAATTTCACTATTGATGTTGATGGTGTGTCTATTAGTCCTTTCCAAGTTATAAAAAACCTTGGCGTTCTCTTTGACTCCACCCTTACGTTTGAACGCCATTTTAAACTAATTACTAAGAATGCTTTCTTTCACCTCCCCAATATTGCACGTCTCCGCCCTCTTCTCTTGGAAACTGATGCCAAAATGTTGGTCAATGCGTTTATCTTTTCTCATCTTGACTATTTTGTTTCCCTGCCACATTGCTCAATTGCCTGCAGTACATCCAAAACTCAGCAGCTAGAGTCCTCACACTCACCAAGCACACTGCTCACATTACTCCTGTTTTACAGCAACTGCATTGGTTGCCAGTTATCTCTCGGATTAAATACAAAATCTTGCTTTTAACCTATAAAGCTCTTCATGGTTTCACCCCTTCCTATCTCTGTGAGCTAATTCATTTGTACTGTCCCTCCCGCTCCCTCAGATCTTCTGTCTGTGGACTTCGGACTGTTCTACGTTTTAAACTGGCATCTATGGGTGGCAGGTCATTCAGTGTTACTGCTCCTAAACTTTGGAACTCATTACTACAGTCGCTTCATAACTGTTCCACTCTCTCTTCCTTCAAAGCTAACTTGAAAACTTTCCTTTTTACCTCACCCTACTCTTCCTAGTGTGGCCTTCTTTTTTTTTTGGTAACTCCTGTGTAAAGCGTCCTTGAGTTTGTGAAAGGCACTATATAAATTTAACTTATTATTATTATTATTATTATTATTTTCAGGTCTGTGTAAATGAGTGATATGAGGCAGTAGCTAGAACAGAGGGTAGGATCTTTATTAGGCTTACTGTACTGTAGGTGGCACTGAAATCAAAGCTGTGTTCATGTGGGGCAGCATATATGAGGTGGATTTTATTTCTTTAACTGTCCTGATGAAAAGTGGCGAGATAGTATGCCAGAAGTGTTTATAGAATTTAGCAGGTTAACCATCTGGGCCTGGTGCTTTATGATTGGTCATTGAATGTACAGATTTCTCCAGTTCTATTAGTGAGAGTGTTTTTTCAAGCATTTCTACCTGTTCTGATGTGAGTTTTGGGAGGATAATGCTATTTAGAAAAGTTTTGATGTCTAATGGGTTTGGGTCTTTGACAGAGGTGTATAGTTTACTGTAGAATGTCTCAAATGCAGTGTTGATGTCTTCTGAGGAATGGAAGATGTTGCCTTTGTCTCTTTTGAGTTGATTTGCTAAAAATCTGTCTGACTCATTACTAAATTCGAAATTATGATGTCTTGATTTTTGGATTAGAATTTATGATCATGATGATGATGATTATTATTATTATTATTGTTGTTGTTAAGTATGTCTTCAAGAAGGAATTTTGCTTTTTTGAGTTCAATTTGGTCGGAAGGATTAGAAGAATATCTCATCTCATCTCATCTCATTATCTCTAGCCGCTTTATCCTTCTACAGGGTCGCAGGCAAGCTGGAGCCTATCCCAGCTGACTACGGGCGAAAGGCGGGGTACACCCTGGACAAGTCGCCAGGTCATCACAGGGCTGACACATAGACACAGACAACCATTCACACTCACATTCACACCTACGGTCAATTTAGAGTCACCAGTTAACCTAACCTGCATGTCTTTGGACTGTGGGGGAAACCGGAGCACCCGGAGGAAACCCACGTGGACACGGGGAGAATATGCAAACTCCATGCTTTGTATAACTTTGTATTTAGTTGGGTATTTCTCCACCTGGTGGTTGTTCATGGGTAACACACTCTTTCTTAATTTCTACTAGCTGGTTTTTTTTTCATTGGTTGTTTTAGTCATGTGATGCAGTCAAGTCATAGCCCAGGGAAAACAAAGAGGGAAACCCTGTAGTTGACAAATTATATGTGACCAGAGTGCAGCCACAGCTATCTTACTTTCCATCCCTCATTTGTGTCCAGGAAAGCATCACTTGTGAATACATTTGCAATTTACAACTAACTATAACAACATATAAGTGCTATATGGTGTATTTTTAGCGTGTTACATTTGAATACCCAGTTTATACACTGAGTGAAGAATTATTAGGCAAGTTGTATTTTTGAGGATTAGTTTTATTATTGAACAACAACTATGTTCTCAATCAACCAAAGAGTCTCATAAATATCAAAGCTGAATATGTATGGAAGTTAGAGTGGGGCGTTTTTAGTTTTGGCCATTTTAGGAGAATATGTATGTGTTCAGGTAACTTTCACTGTGCAGAATTATTAGGCAACTTAATAAAAACCAAATATGTAGCCATTTCACTTATTTATTTTCACCAGGTACACTGATATGACAACTCCAGATTTGCAAATAAACATATCTGACATTCAAACACAAAACAAAAACAAATCAGTGACCAATATAGCCATCCTTCTTCATGAGGACACTCAAAAGCCTTCCATCCATAGATTCTGTCAATTTCTTTATCTGTTCACGACCAACATTGTGTGCAGCAGCAACCACGGCCTCCCAGACGCTGTTCAGAGAGGTGTACTGTTTTCCCTCTTTGTAGACCTCACGTTTTATAATGGACCACAGGTTCTCTATGGGGTTTAGGTCAGGTGAACAAGGGGGCCATGTCATTATTTTTTCACCTTTCAGGCCTTTACTGGCTAGCCATGCAGTGGAGTATTTGGACGCATGAGATGGAGCATTATCCTGCATGAAAATCATGTTCTTCTTGAAAGATGCTGACTTTTTCCTATACCACTGCTTGAAGAAAGTTTCTTCCAGGAACTGGCAGTAGGTCTGGGAGTTGAGTTTGAGTCCATCCTCAACTCGAAAAGGTCCAACAAGCTCATCTTTGATGATACCAGCCCATAGCAGTACTCCACCTCGCTGGCGTCTGAATCAGAGTGGAGCTCTGTGCCCATTACTGATCCAGCCACAGGCCCATCCATCTGGCCCATCAAGAGTCACTCATCTCATCAGACCACAGCACCTTAGAAAAATCAGTCTTAAGATATTTCTTGGCCCAGTCTTGACGTTTTATCTTGTGTGCCTTACTCAGTGGTGGTTGTTTTTCAGCCTTCCTTACCTTGGCCATGTCCCTCAGTATTGCACACCTTGTACTCTTTGACACTCCAGGAATGTTGCAACTCTGGAATATGGTAGAACTGGATGCTAATGGCTGCTTGTTAGCTTCACGCTTGATTTTCCGCAGATCATGTGCAGTTATTTTGCGCCTTTTTTTCCACACGCTTCTGTTGACTATTTGCAATGAAACGCTTGATTGTTCGGTGATCACGTTTCAACATCTTCGCAATTTCAAGAGTGCTGCATCCATCTGCAAGACATCTCACAATTCTAGACTTTTCAAAGTCTGTCAGATCTCTCTTCTGACCCATTTTGCCAGAGAAAAAGAGGTTGCCTAATAATTATGCACACCTGATATAGGGTGTTGATGTCATTAGACCACGCCCCCTCTCATTACACAGATGCACAACACCTGATATACTTAATTGGTAGTAGGCTTTCAAGCCTAAACAGCTTGGAGTGGGACAACATGCATTAAAAGGATGTTGTGGTCAAAATACTCACTTGCCTAATAATTCTGCACTCAGTGTATGCAGTATCTGCTGAGACTACTAATGTTAACAAGCTATGAGCAAATACAGCTTCTCAGTTTAATAGTCATTTGATTGTTTTCGGTTGCATATATGTAAGCACTTCTTCTGTGTTTGTGTAAACTGGTGAATTTGGTGTACATTATTTGCAAGCCATATACAGCTATTAACACATCACTGGAATGTGACATTTGTAATATTGTAGCTGTTACCTGAATCATTTCATGTTGGGCATATATTATGTTACTTAAATTGCATCTAGTAATTGTTTTGTATAATTTCAGTTTTACAAAGAAATCTGTTCAAGAGAATGATGACAACAGTAAAGACATTTCAATCTTACTCCAGCCTCTGACTTTCTCTTGGAAGTTTGTTCGCTATCTGTCAATTCGTGTATAGATGCATACACACGTTGAGGACAGAATAGTAAAAAAGCGCCTTTTCACACGGACACAAAAGCAACTGGAAAAAATAAGGAAGGCTGCAGTTCATGATGTCACACACCAGTGAAGCTGGATTGGAACGATTGTCCACTGATGGTGGTGCCACAGTACAAGACCCTGCACATGAAGCACATGAAGTTAGATCACAGTATTCCAATTCATCAGCCTCTTCATCCTCTTCAGCTAGCAGAGCAGCAGCCAGGGCTCATGCTAAAGCAGAAGGTGCACGTGCCACCTTTGTTCAAAGAGAAGCCGATCTGAAGATAGAAGAGGCTCGTTTAGCAGCTGATTTAAAGGTCAGAGAAGCACGCATAGCAGCTGAGTTATTAGCATTGGAGCATGAGAAAGAGGTTGCAGCAGCCTTAGTAGAGGCTGAAGTTCTTGAGGCAGCAGCAGAGATTGGGATTGGACAGGGCAGTAGGAGTAACCATGACGTAGTTTCTGTCGCCATTCAACGTACTCATGACTATGTTGACCAATACTCCCAATCGCACCACGGTGGTGCAGAACTCCCTGTACATCAACCATATACACCGTCTCTACAGCCACTCAGCAAATCTGAAGTTCAACCAGATCTGACAGCCTTCCAGCCTTCACCCACGAACAATCCTCATGTAACAAAGCAGTTTGAGAGGACGACACAGACAGCTCGTCGCCAACCTCCTGACCCACTCCCCACTGGTAAGCTGCACACTTCCCCTTTGAACAGAGGCTCATTACAGCCATATACTGATGACAGGACTGGTATGGGTGATGTTGCAAGGTACCTGGCACGCCAAGAGCTTGTGAATTCTGGTCTCACAAAATTCAGTGATCGCCCAGAAAATTACTGGGCGTGGAAATCCTCATTCCTTAATGCTATTCGAGGACTATACTTGACTGCCAGTGAGGAGCTTGATATTTTAACAAAGTGGTTAGGACCTTAGTCTTCAGGATATGTTATGAGGATCCGTTCAGTGCATGTTGCCAACACTACCATAGGCTTAAAAATGGCCTGGGATCGCTTAGAAGAGTGCTATGGCTCCCCGGAAGTAATTGAGAAAGCTCTCTTTGAGAGGTTGGACAACATTCCTAAAATCAGTCACAAAGATCCTTTAAAGCTTAGGGAACTGGGCGATCTCTTAAGAGAGTTAGAATCTGCCAAATCTGAAGGCTGCCTGCCTGGGCTCTCGTACCTGGACACTGCCAGAGGTGTCAACCCTATTGTTGAGAAGTTGCCACTAAGCCTTCAAGAGAGGTGGTAAGCCCAAGGCTCTCAATACAAAGAGCAGAATGGCGTCCCCTTCCCTCCATTCACATTCTTTACAAACTTTATATGTAGTGAAGCACGCAGAAGAAATGACCCAAGTTTTACTCTCTCAACAGTGCCCACAGCTTCAACAAACAGTCCCTGTAAGTTTTCCACAGGTTCAACGAAGTTTGAACGATGGGAAAAGAAATCAGGTTACGTCAGAAGTCATGTCTCTGCCCACAAAACTGAAGTCGCATCGCATCAGCCAGTTTCTCAGTCAGACAGTGGAAACAGCAAACAGAGTGACATTGACAAACAATGCCCCATCCACCACAAACCTCACCCTCTAAAAAAGTGTAGAGGCTTTCGGAGCAAGCCACTCGAAGAGCGTAAAGCATTTCTCAAAGAGAACGGTATCTGTTTTAAGTGTTGCTCTTCCACCATGCACCTGGCAAAGAATTGTAAGGCAGTCTTGAAGTGCAGGGAATGTGAGAGTAATAGTCACCTTGCAGTGCTTCACCCTGGACCACCCCCATGGAACATAACTGATCCCGCCTCAGAGCATGGCGGGGAGGGAGAAGGAGAGACACCCCAGCCAGCAGTCATGTCCAAGTGCACAGAAGTCTGTGATGAAGGTAAAGAGCCCAGATCCTGTTCTAAGATCTGTCTGGTGAAGGTATATCCCAAGATACGCCCAGACCAAGCCACCAAGATCTACGTTATTCTAGATGACCAGAGTAACAGGTCCCTGGCTAGGTCTGAATTCTTTGACTTCTTCCAAATTAGAGGATTAGATTCCCCATACACTCTTCACACATGTGCAGGAGTCACTGAAACATCTGGGAGAAGAGCCATAGGGTTAATAGCAGAGTCATTGGATGGAATGACGAGTGTGATGCTTCCCACACTCATCGAGTGCAACCATATGCCAGACGACCGATCGGAAATTCCTACTCCAGTGGTTGCACAGCATCACCCTCACCTGAAGTCTATTGCTCACAGGATACCACACCTAGATCCAGAAGCACAGATACTTCTACTTCTGGGACGAGACATCCTACAGGTTCATAAAGTCAGAGAGCAATGTAATGGTCCTCATAGTGCCCCCTATGCCCAAAGATTAGACCTAGGATGGGTTATTGTAGGTAATGTCTGTTTGGGCTCAGCTCATAAGCCAGTGGCTGTGTCTTCCTTCCGAACTAATGTGCTTGAAAATGGACGTCCATCTCTCCTCAGTCCATGCCCCAATCGTCTTCAAGTCAAGGAGAAGCTTAGCACTAAAACACAGCACTGCACTTCTCACCTTAGTCTTGCACATAACATCCCCGTCCACAATGCTAATAACCTCGGCAACGCAGTCTTTGAGAGAACCAAAGATGATGAAAAGGTTGGTCTCTCCATTGAAGACAGGCTTTTTCTGGAGCTCATGGACAAAGAAATGTTTATAGATGACACGAACAGCTGGGTAGCGCCCCTTCCATTTCGATCCCCACGGTGACAACTCCCGAACAATCGAGAGCAGTCTCTCAGTCGCCTCACCTCTCTTTGTCACACGCTAGAAAGAAAGCCTGAGATGAAATCTCACTTTTTCAACTTCATGCAAAAGATTTTTGATAACAATCAGGCAGAGTTAGCATCCTCGCTGCCAGAGGGAGACGAGCGATGGTACTTGCCCATCTTTGGTGTTTACCATCCTCAAAAGCCAAATCAGATCCAAGTCATCTTTGACTCCAGTGCTCAGCATCATGGCATCTCTTTAAATGATGTTTTACTTACTGGCCCGGATCTGAACAACAGCTTACTGGGAGTTTTGTTGCGCTTTCGGAGAGAAGCAGTGGCTGTGATAGCAGACATCGAACAGATGTTTCACAGTTTTACAGTGAGAGAAGATCATCGAGATTTTCTTTGCTTTCTCTGGTTCAGAGACAACGATCCCAACAAAGAGATTGTCGAGTATAGAATGAAGGTACACATATTCGGCAACAGTCCATCACCTGCAGTAGCTGTCTATGGGCTTCGCCGTGCAACACAACATGGAGCAAGTGAATATGGCATGGATGCTAAACACTTTGTACGGCGTGACTTCTACATTGATGATGGTCTTGCGTCAGTTCAGTCAGCTGCTGATGCAATTAGCCTGCTGCAGAGGACACGAGATGCTTTCTGCTTCCAACCTACATTTCCATAAGATCGCATCAAATGACCCTGTTGTTTTGGAAGCCTTCTTGCCAGAAGACCATGCAAAGGGTCTACAGAACTTGGACTTTGATAATTCAACAGTCATTCAGCGAAGCTTAGGGCTTCGTTGGAATCTGAAACATGACTCCTTCACCTTCAAAGTGGCAGCCACTGAGAAACCCTTCACACGTAGAGGTGTTCTAGCCACCGTGAATAGTCTGTTTGACCCCCTTGGACTTGCTGCACCAGTCACTATTCAAGGGAAATCCCTGCTGCGAGAGTTGACCAGCAGTGAAACTCTCGACTGGGACAGCCCTCTTCCAGAGGAAGAGGAATGGAGGATGTGGAAAGACTCCTTACAAGACCTGAGTGAGTTCACAATACCAAGAGCTTATACCACTGCCACCCTTACAACTGCTAAAAGGAAGGAGCTCCACATCATCTCAGATGCCTCTGTGAAGGCCATCGCTGCTGTAGCCTACCTGAAAGTCATCAGTTGTGATGGAGAGAGCCATGTGGGATTTGTCCTGGGAAAGGCAAAACTAGCACCTATGAATGCCCTCACTGTCCCAAGGTTAGAGCTGAGCGCAGCTGTATTGGCAGTGGAAATGGCAGAGCTGATAGAGAGCGAGTTGGACATTATTATAGACATGTTGCGATTCTACACAGATAGCAAGGTTGTCTTGGGGTACATATAGAACCGTCTGGTTTGGTTATATGTTTACATTTGCAACAGAATACAGAGAATTAGGAAGTCCACCAAACCCGAACAATGGCGCTACGTCTGTACTACCCAAAATCCAGCAGATCATGCTATTCGATCTGTATCTGCAGTTGAGCTAGCCAACACGACATGGCTCACAGGACCTCCATTCCTGTCCTTACCAGAAGGTGTGCTTACTTCAGAGGAGGAGTCATATGAACTTATTGATCCAGATTCTGACACTGAAGTACGTTCTTATGTCACTGCACTTTCTCTTCCGCCATCTGATCTGGGATCTCATCGCTTTGAGCGGTTCTCATCCTGGAAATCTCTGGTACAAGCCATAACATCTTTGATGCACATTCTTCAGTCCCGAAGGAGTACAACCAAAGTGAAGCATAAGGACTGCGGAAGCAGTTATCAGTGCAAAGAGCCCCATACGGCAAAACAACTGTCAAAGGCACAATCTCTCATAATCAAGTGTGTACAAAGAGAGACTTACAACAAAGAGTTTACCTGCTTGACTGCCGGCAAGGACATTGCAAAGGACAGTCCTCTGAGAAGGTTGAGCCCCTGTGTGGATGAAGATGGTCTTCTGAGAATAGGAGGTAGACTTGAACATAGCACACTCAGCACAAAGGAAAAGTTTCCCTTCATCATTCCAGGCCATAGTCACCTTGCAAAGCTGCTCATGAGGCATTACCATGAAAAGGTCAAACACCAAGGTTGTATTTTCACCGAAGGGTCTGTCCGCATGGCAGGATTTTGGATTATTGGAGCTAAGAAATGCATCAACAGTACTCTTCACAAATGTGTTGTGTGCAAGAAACTTCGTGGGAGAACTGTTGAACAGAAGATGGCAGATTTACCCCCATATCGTTTGAGTACTGAACCACCTTTTACTTACGTGGGACTTGATGTGTTTGGTCCTTGGACAGTCACTACAAGATGAACCCGCGGGGGTCAAGCTAACAGCAAAAGGTGGGCTGTACTATTCACATGCATGAGCACACGTGCAGTGCACATAGAACTCATTGAAGCAATGGATACATCAAGTTTTATTAATGCTTTACGATGATTCTTTGCTTTGCGAGGACCTGTTAAGCAAATCCGCTCTGACTGTGGAACTAACTTGACAGGTGCCTGCAAAGAGTTGCATATGTTCCTCACTGATCCTGAAGAGCCGAATGTGAGGAAGTACTTGGGTGAAGAGGGCTGCTCTTGGGTCTTTAACCCTCCTCATTCCTCCCACATGGGGGGAGTTTGGGAGCGAATGATTGGCATTTCCAGACGTATACTGGACTCTATGCTCAAGCAAACCAGCTCTTAATGTCTAACTCATGAGGTGTTGTCTACTTTAATGGCAGAGGTCACTGCGATCATTAATGCCAGGCCCCTTGCACCTATCCCTTCAGACCCGGATTCGCACTTCCTCTTGACCCCTGCTTCACTACTGACACAAAAGGGGTGTATTCATCTTCCTCCTCCAGGGATCTTTGATAGCAAAGACCTCTATCGCCAACAGTGAAGACAGGTGCAGTATCTAGCTAACACCTTTTGGAATAGGTGGAGACGGGAGTATCTTCCTACGCTTCAAAGTCGTAGCAAGTGTCAGAACTTACAGCCTAACCTCAAGAAAGGTGACCCGGTTCTGCTTAAGGACAACCAGGCGAGACGGAATGAGTGGCCCATGGCTCTGGTGACCAGGACATTCCCTGACCAAGATGGAAAAGTCAGAAAGGTCGAACTGAAGGTCACCAAATCTGGATCAGCAAAGACTTTCTTAAGACCTGTCTCTGAGACAGTCTTTCTGAAAAGTGCTGAGGATACAGACTGAGTTGGTTGTTATTGTTAGACATGTTCTAGTTATTTAGATAATGGTATTTAATCAATACCAGGAGGGGAGTGTCATGCTTTGTATAACTTTGTATTTAGTTGGGTATTTCTCCACCTGGTGGTTGTTTATGGGTAACACACTTTCTTAATTTCTACTAGCTGTTTTTTTTTCATTGGTTGTTTTAGTCATGTGATGCAGTCAAGTCATAGCCCAGGGAAAACAAAGAGGGAAACCCTGTAGTTGACAAATTATATGTGACCAGAGTGCAGCCACAGCTATCTTACTTTCCATCCCTCTTTTGTGTCCAGGGCCCTGTACTACGAACGGAGGTCAACCTACCCAGAAGTAACCCAGGGTTCCCCCGCTAAACCGGGGTTGACAAAACCTGGTTATCTTGTTTGGGGTTAAACGGTACTACGACGCCAGTTATGAAGTTGATTTGTTGAACCTGGTTTAACCTAATCAGGGTTAATGCGCGTTCACGTTAAAGGGGAGGTTATCAGCGCAAATCCCCACTGTTCACAATGGCACGGTCGCCGCGTGCTTCACGGAGGAAGAATGCGCTGTCATAATGCAAAGCTACGAGGAGTTCAAAACAACATTAAGAGGAAAATCTAACACAGTGGCTGCCAATAAGGAGCGGCAAGCATGTTGGCAACGAATTGCCGATCGGGTAAATGCGCAAGTACATTCTCCCTTCTACATGTTCCAGAACAGAAGTATAGGATGAGAGAAGCTTCATGATCAATCACAAGTCACAGAAAATGGTCCTTCGACGTGGCCCCAGTCATATATAGCTTGTTTAATGTCCGAAAAATCCTGAATAAAATTTGGCATGGTAAATTCATGGAGTAGCCTACTTAAGCTGATATGTGCACAGAGTCACATGAATTAGGATGACAGACTGTTCAGTCCCTTTGATTAAGTTGGTGTATGTCCTGTGAACATTTCAGAGGCAACAGCAGTGCCAAACGCACCTGGCAACAGGTGAAAATGAAATATAAAAACATCATTCATAATGGTGTGCGCGTGTGCGCGCGCAAGCAAGCATCCATTTGCCTTTTATTTATTCAAGTTTTATCTGTTTGCCTAATAGTTCAAATTGTTTTGTATATAGTTTATAATGTTGTTGTGTGATATTAATGATAATATTGTGGGAAAACTACTTTGCACGGACGTTCATTTAATTTATTCTATCGTCATTTTGTTTGTTCTATTTTTGTGTATTTCATTTATTTATCTGTTTGTCTAGTTGTATCTATTTTTCTAATAATAATATATTTTTTGCATTAATAGTTTTTTTCCTATTAAAATAATCTTGTGTTCTTGTTATAACTTTATCGATTTATCTGACTGTTTATAGTTGTATCTATTTTTGTTACAATTTCAATATTTTTAATATAGAAAGTTTGTTTTTTTCTATTAAAATGTTCTTGTGTGATAACTAGTTCTTGTTATTTATTGTAGTTTTATCTATTTTGTATCTCAGACTTAAATATTTTTGTAAAACAAGTGTTTTTCTATAAAATATTCTTGCGTTCTTGATAACTATGTTCTTGAGTGGGTTCTTTTTTTTTTTTTTTTTTACAGAAAAGCCGTTCTGCATGGACATTCATTGAAGCCCTCATTGTTTTTTAATGGTTATTTATGAGCGTTTAGGGCAGGGGTGTCAAACCTGATCCATAAAGGGCCGTGTGGCTGCAGGTTTTCATTCCAGCCATGCAGCAGCACCCTGATTTGGCTTATTCAATCAACTGACACACCCACCCTTTAATCAAGGGTGGGTGTGGCTGCAAGTATTTGACTGTGTGAAGACAGTTCAGTTGATTGAATGAGCCAAGTCAGGTGTGCTGCTGCATGGCTGGAATGAAAACCTGCAGCCACAAGGCCCTTTATGGATCAGGTTTGACACCCCTGGTTTAGGGGTTACAATAATGTAAGTCTAGGTTGCTTTATATAAAAGGTATGTCCAGAAATATTGATGTCACTGTCTAAGCAGAGGGATCTGGCTTCTTTAGACGCTGTCTTCTTTAAACTGAATAAATATTTAAAAAGAGCCAAATGAGCCAGTCTTTTGAACGGCTCTTTTCAAAGAACGGATCACAAAGATGCGGATCCCATCAAAGAGCCATAAATCCCATCTCTAATCTGCGCTCCGATATCGCACGGGTCATCCAGGTACGCTGGCATTGTCTCTAGAGGAAATGTCGGTGGAGAGGTGGTGTTTAAAAAGGGTGTGGTTAATCGGAAACCTCGGGTTAACCAAGAACATAACCTGAGACGAGCAGGTTTGAGATGCAGCGTAAGTTGCCATGGCAGCATACCTCGGTTTGAACATAGCCAACTTTCGTAGTATGGGTTAATCGGGAAGTTACGCTGCACGTGATCAAGTTACTCTCAAAGTTACCCTGGTAAGCCAGAAAACCCGCTTCGTAGTACAGGGCCCAGGAAAGCATCGCTTGTGAGTACATTTGCAATTTACAACTAACTATAACAACATATAAGTGCTATATGGTGTATTTTTAGCGTGTTAAATTTGAATACCCAGTTTATATGCAGTATATGCTGAGATTACTAATGTTAACAAGCTATGAGCAAATACAGCTTCTCAGTTTAATAGTCATTTGATTGTTTTCGGTTGCATATATGTAAGCACTTCTCCTGTGTTTGTGTAAACTGGTGAATTTGGCGTACATTATTTGCAAGCCACATACAGCTATTAACACATCACTGGAATGTGACATTTGTAATATTGTAGCTGTTACCTGAATCATTTCATGTTGGGCATATATTATGTTACTTAAATTGCATCTAGTAATTATTGTTTTGTATAATTTCAGTTTTACAAAGAAATCTGTTCAAGAGAATGATGACAACAGTAAAGACATTTCAGTCTTACTCCAGCCTCTGACTTTCTCTTGGAAGTTTGTTCGCTATCTGTCAATTCGTGTATAGATGCATACACACGTTGAGGACAGAATGTGTCAAAAATGAAATGATTTTGCCTCTCAGTACTACCTTAGCTGTTTCCCAGAGGAGTGTGAGAGATATGAATCATTCATTTCTAGAAAGGATGTCCACTCTCTCTTGAAGTATATGTTAAAAATTGGGTCCTTTAATAAAGATACTGTATATTGAAGCACCATCTAGAGGTTATTTTTCTAAAATATTTATGTAAATCAAAACTAATTGGGGTGTGGTCTGAAATGATAATTGGGTGAATTTGTGTGTTAGAAATATTGGGCATAATGGAGTTACTTGTAAGGAAGAAATCAATGCTAGAGAAAGATTTGTGTATGGATGAGAAGAATGTGTACTCTTTCACTGATGGGGTTTGTAGTCACCAGCTATCACAAAGGCCAAAATCATCCATATATTGTTGTATAATTTTTGTGGAGTTCCAGGATCTTTTATTTTCTGCAGTATTAGATCAGTCAGTTACTGGGTGTAAGACTGTATGTCTCCCCTTATTATCAATGTAGTGGATGAGAAATCAAGTAGAGATGAAAAGAAGTTATGGAAAAATATTGGATAATCATTGTTTAGACCATAGACACTGGCTATTGTTATCTCATTATTATTGATTGAACCATGGATTATAACATATCGCCCTTCTGGGTCAGTAATAGATGTTTTTAGATGAATGGTATTTTTTTTTTTTTATTGATTAATATAGAGATGCTTCTTTTTTTAATCACAGAGAGCAGAATAGTCTTGAGTGTAGACTGAGGTTTTTAATTTTGTGTTGTCAGATTGCAAAAGATGTGTCTTTTGTAACAGAAAAATATGTGCTTTGAGATTAGGGTCATTCCATGCCAAATCAACAAGAGGTTATGCTCAACCATCTCAGATTTCAATGAAATTTGGAGGGCTCAGACATACTATTAAAAAGTTAATCCCCAAAACTTGAGCTTCCTATCACCAATAGTTTCAGAGATACAGGCATTTGAATTTTTTGAATTTTTTTTTTGTTTGTTTTTTGCTCAAAACATACATATTTCAAAGTGCAATATAATCTTTATTATGCAAGATAGAAACCTAAAATTTTGCACAGAGAGACTCAATGTCTTGTACTACAAGGTTCAACTTAGAATTTCAATGGTTATTGTATATTAGATGGTGATTTTAACAAGGAAATTAAAAAGACAAATTTGCATTTTTTGCATTTTTAACTCATTCTGGAAGCTTGCCTGTGGCAGTAATGCTTAAACTAAGAATGTTATTCAAATCTACACAGAAATATCTACCAATTTCAGTTTTACCAAGTCTCCACTATTCCTAGTTTGTATGTAATAGGGTTTTGAAATTCGCCGATTTCTAAAACATGCCATTTTCAGTAGCAAGAAATCCAATGTGGGATAGCAGTTAGGAACTTGTAAATTATTTTCAGTAATCCCCAAGACCCATATTTTATATTTCCAAATTTTTGTTCTGTGTCTCTCAAGTATTTTTAAACTACAGGGGTTTAAAAAATCCATTTTCACCAAATTCGAATTTTTGAGATTTTCATATAACTGATATTTGAGGGTTAATAAATGCTTCAATAAGGCTCAAGTAGGTTAGGAGACATGTTTCTTCCTCAATTAAAAATAAAATTCAATTAATGCTCAGTATTAATTATTTGTAAATTGATTTTAATCTAAGACTGTGTAACATTAGCAATCAATGACCAGCTATTGTGTACCAGTCAACAGCCAGCCTTATCAGTATCAACACAGCACAATAGGTGACCTTTGATACCAGAACAGATGGCTCATATCTTATAGTTGTAGAGTCTGTAAACTGCATACTTGTTCAGATAACATTATATTGCTTGGATTATATTAAATACATTGTAATACAGAGCACTGAGAAAATTTACCAATGTTCTTAACTGAATGTGTTTCTTTGCAAGGATTGGATATTTTGAATAGTTGACTAGGGAATTTAATTGTAGTTGCTTTCAATTTGAGATCAGTATAAATGAGTTTGTTCTTGGACATCTAGAAATGGCTGAACTTCCTCCCAGTTCTATAGGAATTGGACTAAAGAAAGATTCTGACTGCCATAAACTAACATACAACAGAAATTGTAAGTTAAATACACTCTCAGTATAGTTTGGAGCAAATTTCATTAATTAAACAGAGAACTGAACTTGAGAACATTTCAAGCACAGTATGTCTGCATCATGAGAAACTGTTTCTGATGAAATATGAAGAGCTACAGAAAAGTTGTGATCCATATGAAAGGCACAAGAAAAAAGTTAAAACAGAATTACGTTCAATTCTTCCTGAAACAGCAGATTCACTTTCAAAACTGATAAAAATATTAAACCTGGACAAAAATTGTGTTTTAAATGTTCACAGAGAGTGAAAGAACATTTAAGCCAAGCAGATTCAGCAGGTTCTACAGAATCAGAACAAGAGAGCATGTGTGTAGATGTGGATCCAACATACACTGGTGAGGTAGCTGAATCACTTGACAAAAGCCTTGTCAATTGGTTGCTCTCCACTGAAAATTGCCAAGTATAGCCACAAACAGAAACCTGCATATGGCAAAGCAAAGCTGCAACGAGTAGAAGAAACTTTATGTTCTAAAATGAAATTTTATTAATTAATGAAATTTGCTCCAAACTATACTGAGAGAGTATATTTAACTTACAATTTCTGTTGTATGTTAGTTTATGGCAGTCAGAATCTTTCTTTAGTCCAATTCCTATAGAACAGGGAGGAAGTTCAGCCATTTCTAGATGTCTAAGAACAAACTCATTTATACTGATCTCAAATTGAAAGCAACTACAATTAAATTCCCTAGTCAACTATTCAAAATATCCAATCCTTGCAAAGAAACACATTCAGTTAAGAACATTTGGTAAATTTTCTCAGTGCTCTGTATTACAATGTATTTAATATAATCCAAGCAATATAATGTTATCTGAACAAGTATGCAGTTTACAGACTCTAAAACTATAAGATATGAGCCACCTGTTCTGGTATCAAAGGTCACCTATTGTGCTGTGTTGATACTGATAAGGCTGGCTGTTGACTGGTACACAATAGCTGGTCATTAGCAATCAATGTTACACAGTCTTAGATTAAAATCAATTTACAAATAATTAATACTGAGCATTAATTGAAATTTTATTTAAAATTGAGGAAGAAACATGTCTCCTAACCTACTTGAGCCTTATTGAAGCATTTATTAACCCTCAAATATCAGTTATATGAAAATATATCAAATTCGAATTTGGTGAAAATGGATTTTTTTTTAAATCCCTGTAGTTTAAAAATACTTGAGAGACACAGAACAAAAATTTGGAAATATAAAATATGGGTCTTGGGGATTACTGAAAAAAATTTACAAGTTCCTAACTGCTATCCCACATTGGATTTCTTGCTACTGAAAATGGCATGTTTTAGAAATCGGCGAATTTCAAAACCCTATTACAGACAAACTAGGAATAGTGGAGACTTGGTAAAACTGAAATTGGTAGATATTTCTGTGTAGATTTGAATAACATTTCTTAGTTTAAGCATTTCTGCCACAGGCAAGCTTCCAGAATGAATTAAAAATGCAAATTTGTCTTTTTAATTTCCTTGTTAAATCACCATCTAATATACAATGACCATTTGAAATTCTAAGTTGAAGCTTGTAGTACAAGACATTGAGTCTCTCTGTGCAAAATTTTAGGTTTCTATCTTGCATAATAAAGATTATATTACACTTTGAAATATGTATGTTTTTGAGCAAAATGCAAAAAAATCGAAAAATTCAAATGCCTGTATCTCTGAAACTATTGGAGATTGGAAGCTCAAATTTTGGGGATTAACTTCTTTTAATAGTATCTCTAAGCCCTCCAAATTTCATTGAAGTCTGAGATGGTCAAGCATAAATTTGTCAGATATTTGTTGATTTGGCATGGAATGACCCATTAGTAAGATGGTTTAATACCTTTGTTCTCTTTGCTTGTGAGTTAACACCATGGGTGTTCCAGCAAATGAATCTGATTGACATTAGTATCCAGATAGTTTGTCAATAATTATATAAACCCATCCATCCATTGTCTGTAACTACTTATCCTGTGCAGGGTTGTGGGCAAGTTGGAGCCTATCCCAGCTGACTATGGGCGAGAGGTGGGGTACGCTCTGGACAAGTCACCAGGTCATTGCAGGGCTAACACGTAGAGACAAACAACCATTCACACCTACGGTCAATTTAGAGCCACCAATTAGCCTAACCTGCATGTCTTTGGAGTGTGGGGGGAAACTGGAACACCCAGAGGAAACCCACACAGACACAAGGAGAATATGCAAACTCCACATAGAAAGGCCCCCATTGGCCACTGGACTCAAACCCAGAACCTTCTTGCTGTGAGGCAACAGTGCTACCCTCTATACCACTGCGCCGCCCATTATATAAATCATAATAATTAATATGCCATAGCTGGTGTAGAAAGGTGTATAAATACATGCAATGCATGCGTAAAAAAGGAAAAATAACATTTTATAGGTAGGGTGTGTGTGAATGTATACGTGGGCATGTGTAACTAAATATAACTATAATAGAGTAATATACTAAATATACATATAATGACTAAATATACATATAGAGTAATAATTGTCATCACAATTTTCCTAATAATCTCTACAATGGTAATCATCATTATCAGTACCGTCATCATTATAGTTGTTGTCAATGTTATGGCACAATAAAGACAACTTCACGACAACACACTTCCCCATAAGTAAATAAATTTTCTTACTGTATCCATTCCTCTCCCAATGAATCAACAAAATTGTATAATTGCACATAAATATAGATGATATAAACACACATACTGTACAATACATAAACACAGAGGACATAATCACACATACGTACACAGAGACAGACTGAGCGAGTAAGAGATTGTGAGAGAGTAGGAGAGGAAGAAAGAGAGCAGATAAGGCCAAATGCGAGAGACAGAGAGTGAGGTAGAGAGTCGCATTAGGACTGAGTAAGCTATCAGATGTGAGAGGTCACAATACGAGGTTTTGTACTGTATATATTCAGGTTTTGATACAGTTATGGAACTGTATCGGCCAAGGCGTGATGGAGCTGTTGCGGAATAATTGTCCATTGATATAAAGTTTGTCCACGATAATTGATGTGTGGTTGCCTTTGCCTGGTGCTGTTTCATAATTGGGCCCTGCGACAACCTGGTGACTTGTCCAGGGTGTACCCTGCCTCTTGCCCATAGTCAGCTGGGATAGGCTCCAGCTTACCTGTGACCCTGTAGAACAGGATAAACAGCTACAGATAATGGATGGATGTTTCATAATTGGAAACATTTTTTTTCCCTTTGTTTATTTCTTTAGGGAATTGGTCATCGAGCCAAAAGTTTGTGCCTTTGAGCTCTTTCCCCTTGCTTTTAATCAGTTCCTTGTGTTTAAAATGTTCAAACTTCGCTATAATAGGGTGAGAACCATTTCCTTTACCCTGCACTCCAAGACGATCGACCCGGTGGAAAGTTATTTTCTCGATCGCATCTGATGGAAGTTTCAATGCAGTGTGCATGAATTCTTGGATCGCGTTTTCTGGGTTATCCTGCTGATTTTCGGGTATTCCTGAGAAAATGAGATTATCGCGCATGCTTTGACATTGAATGTCAAGTATAGTTTCTTTCATTAACCAGTTTTCTTTTATTACATTGTTAATTTGCTTGGTGAATGTTTTGACGGTGGATTGGAGTATTATATTGTCAGTTTTGAGTGTCTGGATTTCAGCCTGGCTCCAGACTAGCACGAACGTGTTGCAGTTCTTGGTGTAACTCCTCAAGAATGGTTAATTTTCTGTTTATTGATTCTAGGACACTCATCTCAATGTCAGTAGTGAAGAGATCATCTGGGTCAGTGGCAGAAAAAAAAGGACTCTCTCTAAATGCACAGACTTGACAAAGTATACGCACTGTACCTAGTGTCTCACGTTACCAAGCCTTGTATCTGTGTATTGCCTTTCTGGTTTTGACTTTGTTTTGTGTATTTAGACTCTGCCTTTCATCTTTCCCTCCACCATTCTGTTTGTGCGTCACTTGACCATTGCCCGTTTCACAACCATGCCTTTGTCTTATGTTTTTGAAATGTTTGCCTGCCTGTTTGTAAATAAACACTCTTCCTGCAATTTAAAAAAAAAAAGATTGCATTGTATTAATAACCATCTGGAATAATCTAATAATTTCCTAGTAGAATGTAAAATTCATTGATCACAAAATTGTAGCTACTCCAATTTTCCCCAAAAGGCATTGCATAATATTTAATTATCATTCTGTTACAGTATTAACATCTTTCATTACAATCATATTTCACATTTAAGTTTTAAAATGTAGCATGCACATTTTTAAACCAACATAAGAAAAGTCTTTACTCTCAAACCAAACAGATACAACATCATTAGAACAATTTTATTTTTCTCTCTCTGTGCAAGAGTTATCATGCCCAATCCCTGTTTGCCTTTAGGTGGGACTGAACTCTTGATGCACTGGTGGTTGATGGAGGGTAAACAGTGATGGAGGAGTTAAGGCTGTGTCCTAGGGAAAGAGGACATGAAGCGGCTTGAGTTATCCAGAGAGTGACTGACTGCTACATTAAGCAGGTTTACCCAAGTGTAACAACCAAACGACTGAGAAGAGGTGACAACCCAGGACCTGAAAAACTCTGCAACTTTATTTTTCTGGCTTGCCAGGTGAATTATAGCATCATTTTCAAATTCAATCAATATAGTTTAATAAATTTGCTTGTGACTATTTTCCCCCCACATATTGTATTATTGTATTTATTAATGTACCCACCCCACCCCTCTCCCTCTCTCTCTCTGAGGCTATTCGGTCTTTGTATGGAAAGGCTGAGAGTTTTAAAAGATTTGTCTTGGGCTTGAAAGCAAAACTGGAAAGCACAGAGACATCCAGTAGGTCCAGCAGCAACAATCAAAAGCTATTTGTTCTGAAGGGCAGTCTTCAGCTTAAGGCAGTTCTCTTGGACCCTGAACTTTCCTTGAGACTTCAGCTTCCAGAAGGTACCATCACGAGAAGGGGCTTGTGTCTGGGATCTCCACATGGAAGGTAAGAGAAATTTCTTTTTTCATTCAGATTGGGTTCTCCTCTTCCACTTAGAGATCTGAAATGTGGTTATCCCAGCCACCCACATGCATGCATCATATAAATAGTCCTATGGTGTTTCCTAGAGCCGATTGGAAGAGGTTGCGATTTTGATCTGTCAATTCCTCTGATTTTAATTGATCTGATTGCCTAAGTTATCCTTATCTTGGAGTGTTTCTGGGAATAAGAAGGTTGTTGAGTCTTACTCAACCATGTATATTCTAAAGCTGCCATATACAGAATGGATATGGTCTCAGTGGTGTTCCCAAGACAGGTTAAGAGGTTTATACAGTCGAAGCTGAGAATTATTTCCCAATATTTTAATTTGTTGAGATTCTACATCACTCCACCAAGGAAATTCTCCTCCTTTTGTGTTTTGTCTTCTGTGTGTGGTATGTTTTGTGTGTGTCAAAATGGGTGGAAGTGGTGTGGGGGGGTCAACTTAGGTACTTTTGATGAGAACTATTTTTTAAGCATTAGTTTGATGGTAAATGATAAGCTACCATGACCAAGCTCGTAAGAAAAAGGTTGATAACACTGACAGACAAAAGACTAACTTAAAGTGTAAAGTTGACTAAATCTGTAAATGTGTGTGTGCAGGCTTCACTGCCTCCTTCAGCTCCACTGTGTTAAAAATATCTGTGAGTTTTTTCAGCATAAGCTGTAATGTTTGAACAGTTAAGAATATCACTTTACTTCTGATCTCTCTCAAGTAACAGGTGTTAAACAACCTCAGAATGAATCCTTTCTTTACACATTTCAATCTGCATGGAAGGAACATGCTTCAGATGGTAGGCATTTCGCTATGCTTTTTATAACAATCATTTTGAATAACTTGCTTCATGAAAATGCTCATGTTTTGAGAATTTCCACTGCAGGTGCCCTCAATGACATGATCATTGAAGAGGTGAGCCACAAGTCTCAAGACTTGGTAAGGAATTTGAAGTTGGAATATTTTCTGCTTTTTTTTTTAAACTTCTCCTAAAATTAAAATACAATCTTTTTTATAGAAGAGCTTCTAATGTAAAGATCAAAAGTTCTAGTGATGACTAGATTTCTCTCTAGAATGCTGCATTAACAGTCATTGTACTTCATATTCAGAAATATAAAGAAAGAATGAACAGAAAAGCATATTCATTGTAAATTAGACATCACTTCAGTTAAGTGCTCCTTGTTTTGTTATTATTCCTAGCTCCATTTTTAATTGGTTAGGTCATGATATTTTGACTAAGCTCGATTCTTCCACTTCTTTTGAAGAAGGCCATTCTGTTTTATGTACACCAGATAACCTATCTTTTGCTTCTGCTGTTTTCTCTGAGTATGACCTGAAGGAAGACACTGGCACTGATGTCTCTATTTCTCAGATTTTGAATCAGGTACCTCAAACTCTCTGCACATTGCACCCCAATGAGGTCAGACATGTACAGGTACCCCCATACACTGCCACTTGGAAAACATCTGTTCCTGTGTATGCATTAATCAATTTGTTATATCTGCAAGCCCTCCTATACCAGCTGTAGCTTCCATTTTATTATCTATTCCTACCACAATTCCAAAAAAGTTGGGATGCTGTGTAAACTGTAAATAAAAACAGAATGCGATAATTTTCAAATCATAGAAACCCTATCTGCGATGACCTGGTGACTTGTCCAGGGTGTATCCTACCTCTCATCCATAGTCAGCTTAGATAGACTCCAGCTTGCCTATGACCCTGTACAGGATAAGCAGCTGATAATGGATGGATGGATAGAAACCCTATATTTCATTGAAAGTAGTACAAGGACAAAATATCAAATGTTGAAACTGAGAAATTTGTATTGTTTTTTTGAAAAATATATGCTCATTTTGAATTTGATGTTAGCAACACGTTTCAAAAAAGTTGGAACAGGGGCATGTTTACCACTGCGTTGCATCACCTGTACTTTTAACAACACTGTAAATGTTTGGGAACTGAGGAGACCAATTGTGGTAATTTTGACAGTGAAATGTACCATTTTTACCTGATATCCAATTTCAGTTGCTCAATTGTTGAGGGTCTCCTTTGTAGTGTTTTGCGCTTCATAATGCACCAAATGTTTTAAATGGGAGACAGGTCTGGACTGCAGGCAAGTCAGTTTAGCACCCAGACTCTTACGACAGAGCCATGCAGTTTTAATATGAATGTGCAGAAAGCAGTTTGGCATTGTCTTGCTGAAAGAAGGACGGCCTTCCCTGAAAAAAGATTTTGTCTGGATGGCAGCATATTGCTCTGAAATGTGTATACATCATTGAACATTAATGATACCTTCCCAGATATAGAAGCTATCCATGTCATGTGCACTAATGCACCCTCATACCATCACAGACGCTGGCTTTTGAACTGTGCACTGATAACAAGCCGGATGGTCCCTCTCCTCTTTAGTTAGGAGGACATGGTGTCCATGATTTCTGAAAAGAATTTCTAATTTTGATTCGTCAGACCTCAGGACAATTTTCCACTACACCTCAGTCCATCACAAAAGAGCTCAGGCCCAGAGAAGGTGGCGATGTTTCTGGATATTGTTTATATTTGGTTTTATCTTGCATTTGTGGATGCAGTAATGAACTGTTTTCACAGACAATGGTTTTCTGAAGTGTTCCTGAGCCCACACAGCAATTTCCACTACAGACACATGTCTGCTTTTAATGCAATGTCACCTGAAGGCCTGACGATCACAGGCAAATGCCAATTTTCAGCCTTGTCTCTTGCATACAGAGATTTCTTCAGATTCTCGTAACCTTTTAATGAGATTATGTACCATAGATGATGTGATCGCCCAATCCTTTACAATTTTACATCGAGGAACATCACTGTTAAATTGTTGCACTGTTTGCCCACACAGTCTTTCACAGAGCAGTGACTCCCCATCTTTACTTTTGAGAGACTCAGCCTCTCTGGGATGCTCTTTTTATATCCAATCATGTTACTGACCTATCACCAATTAACCAATTGGGTTTTTTTTTGTTTGTTTGGTTGGCTTTTTTAGCATTACACTTTTTTTTCAGTCTTTTGTTGCCTCTGTCCCAACTTTTCTGAAACGTGTTACTGACATCAACTTCAAAATGAGCATATATTTGATATGTTGTCTTTGTACTATTTTCAGTGAAGTATAGGGTTTCCATAATTTGCAAATGTTCACATTCTGTTTTTATTTATGTTTTACACAGTGTCCCAACTTTTTTGGAATTGGGGTTGTAGTCAACATACCCAGTTAACTGTCATTGATCTTTGCAGCACATTTTTCAGTGTCCGTGTGAGTGTTGAAACTCAATCCATATTCGCCTTTACTTTTAACAGCAACAATATACATGGACCCACCTACCTTAAGGGTTAATTGACTCCCCCGTAATCTTCACTGTTGTTGTTTGAGACTCACTGACCTTTCTGACCCTCAGTAATGGCTGCATATTGCTCTAATATGCAGAAACATTCTACTTTCAGCTGAAGACGTGTCCAAGTCTGAACAAGGCTGTCTGGCTCTTCTTGTGCACCTGGCTGGGTGTGGATTTAAGGTCTCATGGTCCAAGTTGCAGGTCTGTCAGCCCTTGGTGTGATCACTAGAGTTTGACATCTCTCAAGATGAGTGTTGTCTCTCATCTGATTGACTATCTGTGATACTTGAGACTCATTAACTATTGTTGTACATTCAAGACTGTTCTCATCATGACAAGATCTTGAAAAAGTCCTGCCTCAAAGAGCATTGTGTGGTCTTCTGAAATGATGCACTCATTCTGTTATCTGAATTTTCATCAGGTATCATATCAACTCCAGCAATGGGTCTACCTGACTACAATCTGCCATTCCACCTGTATGTCTCAGAGGATGCAGTGACAGCGGTGGGGGTCCTGGCCCAAGAGCATGGTGGATGTTATCATCCTGTAGCTTATCTATCAAAGACACTGAACCCGGTCCAGGGCATGCCCACATGTTTGTGTGCTGTTGTAGCCCCTGCTTTCATGTTGATTGACATTGAAAAACGTGTACTGTATGACCCTCTTGTAGTGTACAAGTGGAGCATGCATCTTACAAAATATTAATGGAGGTGGAGGCAGAAGTGCTATAAAACATTTAACTTTATTTATCACTAGGCTACTACAGAACATGTAGGCTTTTTCTACCATCCCCTTGCGGTACAGAAGTGAATGAAAGTGGGGAGCTCTGTTTTCTTTTATAGCCCCCCCCCATGACTCTAAGCATCATGGGAGGTGAAGTTGAAATACCCATTCCTCCCCAGGAACCTTTAACCTCACTCATTTCATGTAACTCAAAACAACAGTGTTTACCTTCGCACTTACAAATCATTTTCATTCCAGTGTACGAACACACACAAAAATCATCTGCATCTTTTCCTCAAGGATAACTTCCTTAGATATCTTTTACATTTCAATTCCTAGATATAAATTCAAATGTTCAGGAGCTTGCCTGACTCTCTGGGGTCGGGTGCTCACTTGTTCATCCACACACACATTTAATTCATCTCCTTCCAGTTCAAGACTGGGTACAATCTCAGTTTCTGGAGTGTCCTACAAATGTTCTGCAATCTCAACATTCTCAGTGTTTGTGCACTGACCAGAAATCTTGGTAGCAATCAGCTGGTCTATATGCTTTTTGCTTGTTTGCTTCTACGTTTACCAAATAAGTCACAGGACCTAGCAATCACTTTATTACCCCTGATTTCCATTTCTTTTCTTCCCCTCCCCAGAAATTCTTAACCGGCACTGCTTGATTTGACTGTAAGACTCTCACACGGGTCTGGTTGTTTTTGACATTTGCTTGTTTTTCTTGCATCCGCACAGAGAATTTCCGTGTAACTTGTGATAACCTGGTCCTGACACTTCAGGAAAAGCTGAGAAGGCATTTTCCCTGTAGATGAGGACAGTGTGTTTCTGTAACTAAACAGGAAACTATCTGTGCAATGTTGTAAGGAATGTCCAGAATCTTTCTGTTTGCCCAATGACTGCTTAAAAGTCTGAACCAACCTCTCGGCCAATCCATTAGAGGCTGGACTGTACGGAGCATACTTGATATGTTTAACCCCGTTAGCTTCCAAAAAAGTTTCAAACTCTTTTGAGACCAACTGTGGACTGTTATCTGAAACGACCACTTGAGGGAGCCCATAAGCTGCAAACAGACCCCTCATAGCTTCTACGGTAGCTGTAGCGGTGGTACTAGTCATCACTTTAACTTCTGGCCAGCGTGAATAGGCATCACTAACCAAAAGAAAATGATGTTTTCCCTTTTCCACAAAGTCATTATGAATTCGCTCCCATGGCAGCTCTGGCCACTTCCATGGGTGCACTGGTGCTTTGTTAGGTGCATGTCTGTTCTTTTGACAGATCGGACAGCTATTCACCATGTCTTCAATTTCTATATCCAGACTGGGCCACCAAAAATGGCTTCTAGCTAATGCCCAAATGCCCTTCATGTAGCTCTTTTAACATCTGAGGTCTCAGTGCCCTAGGTATTATTACTCTTAAACCCCACAAGACACAATCTGCTTCTACAGTGAGTTCCTCACGTCTGTTCCAGTATGATTTCAATTCATCATCCAGCACATGTTTTGGCCATCCATTCTGTGTTAAATGTCTCACTTTGGTAAGTATTATGTCTTTGTCTGTCTCTTTATATCTTTGGCTGATACAGGAATTGATTCCAACCAAGACGCTCTAAATTCTGGGTTGCTTTGTGGTGCCTTTTTCTGTAAGGGTAATCTTGATAACCCATCTGCATTGGCATGTTCTAAGGAGGCTTTGTAGACTATGTCGTACTGATAAGCTGACAGTAATAAAGCCCATCTCTGTAGGTGGGCAGCAGCTAATGCTGGCACCCCCGTCTTTGGCCCCAAAATCTTCACCAGTGGCTTATGGTCTGTTACCAATACAAATTTCCTGCCATAGAGATAATCCCTAAATTTCTGTACACCAAAAATGATGCTTAATGCTTCCTTCTCAATTTGTGAGTAATTAACCTCAGTCTTGCTCAAAGTGTGTGAAGCATATGCTATAGGTCTTTCACTACCATCAGTCATTTGGTGGGATATTACAGCTCCTAGACCATATGCTCTAGCATCACAAGCCAACAAAATCAGCAATTCAGGATCAAAATGAGTTAGAATGATTGAAGATGACAACTGTGCTTTAGCCTTCTCAAAAGCTGCTTGACAATTGTTGGACCAGTTCCACGGACTGTCTTTCTGTAGCAACACTGTCATTGGCTTAATGACTGTTGAAAGGTTCTCAAGGAACTTCCCATAGTATGTCAATAATGCTAAAAATGCCCTAAGCTCTGTGACATTCTGAGGAACTGGAGCGTTGGCTATCGCTTCCACTTTCTCGGGTACTGGATGTAATCCTTCAATGTCAATTTTGTGTCTTAAGTAGGTTACACTTGGTTGACAGAAGCTACATTTGTCTCGATTTACCCTAATGCCTCTATCTTGTAGTCATTTTAACACCTGTTCAACATTTTCCCAGTGTTCGATTTCTGTTTTGCCCATTATTAAAATATTGTCAAGGTAGCACACAACACTTGGTAAGCCTTGAGGTATCTGATCCATAATGCGTTGGAATATTGCCAGTGAACTAGCTATACCATAGGGTAACCTATTCATTTGGTAGAGCCCCTTTTGTGTATTGATGGTCAAGTACTGCTTAGATTCATCATCTAGCTCCACCTGTTGGTAAGCCTGTGTGAGATCTAGCTTTGTGAAGTATTTGCCCCCAGCTAACTTGGCAAAAAGATCCTGTGTTTTAGGAAGAGGGTATTTGTCCACCTCTAACCAGGGATTTATGGTTACTTTATAGTCACCACAAATTCTGACCTCACCATTGGTTTTTGGTAAGCATACAACTGGAGTTGCCCATTCACTATATTCCACTGGGGTGCAAACTCCCATTTCCTGCAACTTTGCTAACTGCTTGTCAACGGCTGAGCTCAAGGCATAAGGCACTGATCTAGCCTTGCAGAATTTTGAGATTGCGTTCTCCATTAACCTTAGCTTTACTTTTACCCCAGAAATGACTCCACGATCTGAATTGAACATATGAGAGTATTTCTTGTACATCTCTGAAAGAGGATCTGCTACTGGTACATGATTCACTCTAGACCAGTCTAAGTGCAGGTACTGAATCCAATTCCTACCCATTAGTGTTGGACCACTTCCCTTTGACACTAATAAAGTCAGCTGTTCTGTCTGATCTCCACACTGCACCTTCACTTGGATTTTACCCATCAGTACAATTGGCTCTGCAGAGTACGTTTTAAGACGCACATCACATGGCTGCAGTTTACACTTCTTAAAACTCCGTTTGTACAGTTTCTCTGAAATTATACTCATAGCTGAACCTGTGTCTACTTCCATTTTTATCTTAATACCATTTGCATCTTACCATGACCACATAGGGCTTTACATACTCACTGTCACATTTCACTGTAAACAGTTCAAAGTCCTTTGTGACCCTTGGCAATTCCATGTCCACACAGTTCTCAGGCCCTGGAGGCTGTCCTAACGCGTTCACCGTTCCATCCAAGGGTGATGCTGACCGTTGACTCAGCATCACAGTACTTGGTCCCTGGTCCAGTGGTTCTCTCATGACGTAGTGGGTGTCTCGCTCTGTTTGGGCGCTTCTCATGGCTGCTCACGGGCCGCCACCCTGGTTGATGAATTCTTTGGTCAATGCATTTCTACATGCTTGCTCAAGATGTCCTTTCTTGTTGCATGCTCAGCAATGAAAGTCTTTTTGCACTTAGCAGGTGGATGTCCTTCTCTTTGGCATCGGTAGCACATGCTCTCATGCTGGCGTTTGGCTTTTGTTTCCTATACGGCTCCTTTTGGCATGCATGAGCCTTTCCTTTGTAGCTGCTCACACTATCGGTTCTTAGCGAGGTTTGTTGAAACGTTTTCAGACTGCTAGTGGTGAACTCGAAATTATTCACAATGTCCATTACTTTAGCCCATTTCAACTGTTCTCCATAAGCAGCACTTAACAGCTTAGTTCGTAGCTCTTTACTGCTAATTCCATAAACTAACTGGTCCCTTAGCTGCTCTTCCAGCTTTTCGCCGAACTCGCATGTAGTTGACAGTCCTTTTAGCATGGCAATATATTCTGCCAGTGACTCTCCACTTTGCTGCTTTCGTGCACGGAATGAGTAACGTTCACTTAAGACGTTTCTCTTGGGAACATAAAATCCTCTCAGCACTTTTAGAATGTCCTCTAACGTGCAATCAGCCAGCTTTTTCGGTGCTAGCAAGTCTGTGAGCAATGAGAGTCTTTGCACCTACCATGGATAAGAAAACAGCCCTTTGTTTCTCTTGCTGAATTCCGTTGGCTTCCACAAACTGTGCAAAACATTTGCTCATAGGTCTTGAAACTTTTATTGCCTTCATCGAAGCACAAGCCTGTCTCACTGCTGAAAACCACCATCTTTATGCTAGTGTCTTGTTAGCTTCAATGCAGTTCTAGCATCTTCATTCCGCTTCCAAAAATTTTTCGTGGTTAACAAATCCACACCTCGTTGCCAGTTTTGTAGTGTCCAAGTGGAGCACGCATCTTACAAAACATTAATGGAGGCGGAGGCAGAAGTGCTATAAAACATTTAACTTTATCACTAGGCTACTACAGAACATGTAGGCTTTTTCTACCATTCTCTTGCAGTACAGAAGCGAACGAAAGTGGGGAGCTCAGTTTTCTTTTATAGCCCCCCCCATGACTCTGAGCATCGTGGGAGGTGAAGTTGAAATACCCATACACAACACCTCTGATTTTACATGCATCACATCAGGTACAATCGATTTTAAACAATATTCAGACTCCGCGTATGACCACTCAGAAGCATTCTGATTATGAGTCTATTCTGTGTTCCACTCAAAACTTTTCTATCAAGCCTGTCACATCAGCTGGTACCCCAGCTTGTTTGAACACCACATGCTGTCATCCTGCATGTCCAACTCAGATCCAGCATGGTTGGAACATGACTATATAGATGAAATTACTTCCACCTCGTTGCAGATGTCTGATATGTCTCAGACTCCCTTTGAGCATGGTGTGGATGTGCTTGTTGATGGCTTTTGTTCAAAACCCAATAATTTAGTTTTTCTATGTGGATATTTTATTTATACAGATTCCTGTTACATCTTTGGGGTTGCTCATGATTTTGGGAAAAGCTGGCACTCACATGACTTTAAAGCATATACGCAGAACCATGGCCTCACTTTCGTTTATAAATGCCTTGAGACCTCAAGAATGGCACAGGAATATTTTAAAGCATTAACAATAAATCTAATATAGTATTTTTTACAATTAAAGTGATTTCATATAGGTAGCGGTCTGAGTGAATGATGTTGACGTCTGTAACGTCACAGCAGGAAGTCTATCGTTCTCATCACTATTTCCGCTATACTAAAACACAGAACCGACTGCAACTCCGATCCTCCATTTTGAGCTAATTTATCACCATGCCACATAGATGTGCCAGCAACATGACAGAAGATGGATTTATGTTATATTCACAGCCCAAGAATGTTCAAACTGCAAAGATTTGGACACGTTTTGCAGAAGTTCACGGGCACATTGGGTGCCTACGAAGTGGTCTCTCCTCTGCTCTGCACATTTTACTGAAGACTCGTACAAGACCTCTGATCTGTTGAGCGTTGGCTATAAGCCCGTATTGAAAGAGGGTGCAGTACCAACAATAAACTAAAACTACAAGAAAAGGAAAGCATTTATTTTATTTATTTTTTAAAAGGAAAGTAAGTTCAGTTGCACTAGTTCTCCCAGAGTGTGAGCCGAGGGTTGTTGGTAAAACCCGGGACAGGACGGGACGGGACATATCGCTCAGGCAGTGACCTCCCTGCAGTTGTTGCTAAAACTGGTGATGTTCCGTTCTGTCCCAGGTTTTAGTAATTGCCTGAGCCGAGCAGTAATGGCGGAGTACTCAGTATGGAGAAAGTGGAGAATGAGTGGAGCAGCCATCTGATTTCTTCACTGGATATCGCTGCCATCTTGCCCTTACGTGGAAGAAGCTAATGAACAGAGAACTGAATGAACAACTAAAAGTCAGATTGTTTCAAAACGATCGGCCACAAGATCGGGCTTCAAGAAACGAGAACAAAGACGGGTAAACTGCGATTCTTATTTGGATATAAAACAACAAAAACAACACATTGTTTACCTGCATTTAGATTAATACATATAACTTGTATTGTGCGTTTAAGTTACCGGTATAATATTATTTAATTTGCTTCAGAATGTGATTGTCTCAGTTCATCTGATTATTTAATTATCCTTTTATGTTTTATCAGTGAAAATGCATGCATGTATGTTGCATAAGTTATAACACCTATCCTGTTTTAATGAGAGTCAACCCACAATCAATGAAGTCAGATCAGTTTTAGTTGAACAAGTCAGTAATGATATTTCTTACTTTCTCCATAAATTTTTATTTATATGACTTTGGTCTATAGTTGTCAAAGGCCTCAGCCTTAAAACCGGTTACTGCTGTGACGTCACGCACTCAGGGCTGGCTGGCTCAGTGGGGCAGCTCAAATGCAATTTTTCAGTTGATTTTAACTCTCAAAAATATATATTTTTAATTCCCATTTATGCAGCATGCAAGAGTCAAGGGTGGAGATACTATCCACTCAGAAATTTATTTGAAGATACGGGTGCTGTGTGAGACGGCTGCCTCTCCATTAGCTCTGTAGTTTTTAGCTCTTTAAACTGCTTTTTTCCACCTTTTTTTTACTTTTCTGCTCTTCTTACAAAAATATAGTGTGTTTTACTATATAACATGGATATATTTTACTTTAACATGCAACCAGGAGCCAGTTTTCTCACTTATTCAAGAGAGGAGCTGCTGGCCCTGAAAACGATGGGACGAGCCGGGATATGACACCCCATCCCAGCAGAGCTGAGGAGGAAACCCAGGGGCTGCAACGTTGGAGCTAAGCTAAAGGCTAGGCTAGCGGACAACCAGCGGCACTACAAACCATCCATTCCCTCCGTTATCATGGGGAATGTGAACTCACTGCCAAATAAAGTCGATGAGCTTTCTGCTCTGAACAACCAGCGGATTTACCGGGAGAGCAGCTTATTTATCTTTATGGAGACATGGCTAACACACCTTGTACCGGATGCTAACATGGACCTGTGGGGATTCACTGCTGTGAGAGCTGACAGAGACACTAACACATGCGGGAAAAGCAAAGGTGAGGGACTCATCATTTATGCTAGCAACCGCTGGTGTAACCCGGGACATCTCTGTAAAGACAGTTTTATGTTGCCTGGACTTGGAGCTGCTAGCTGTTAGCCTGTGGCCATATTATCTGCTGAGGGAGTTCAGTCACGTGATCACCATCTGCGTTTACATCCCTCTGAGGGCAGACGCAGCCGCTGCATGTGAGAGGAGTCACTCTGTCACAGCAAGGCTGCAAACACAGCACCCTGAGGCATTTATCATTTCTGGGGACTTTAATCACGCTACTTTGGACTCTACTTTGGCTGCTTTTTACCAGGCTGTGAATTGTCCAACAAGGAACAACAGGACAATTGACTTGCTGTATGCTAATGTGAGGGATACATACAGAGTCACACCCCTCCCCCCACTAGGGAAGTCTGACCACAACCTGGTTCTTCTACAGCCGAAGTACACCCCCCTGGTTCAAAGGCAGCCTGCAACAACTAGCTCCATCAGGAGGTGGTCCCCTGAAATGGAAGATGCCCTCAGGGACTGTTATGACATCATGGACTGGGATGTGCTGCTTAGCCCACACTGTGAGGACATAGAGGGGCTGACACACTGTCTGACGGATTACCTTAACTTCTGTGCAGACATGGTATCCAGTCAAAGCTGTCCTCAACAGGAAGAAGGCCGCCTTCAGGAGCAGGGATAGGGAGGCAATGAAAGCATCACAGCAGGAGGTAAAACGCTGCATGAGGGAAGCTAAGGACAGCTACAGGAAAAGGTGGAGCAGAAGCTGAAGGAGAACAGCATGAGGGAGGTTTGGGAAGGTGTGAAAACCATCACAGGCCACAATACAAAGACCAGAGTCATTGAGGGGACAGTGGAGAGGGCGAATGAATTGAATGACTTTTTTTCAATCGGTTCAACGAGCCCACGTCCCCCCCACCCTCTCCCTCACTGCAGCCATCTCTCCTTCTTCCCTCAACACACCTCCCCCCAGTCATCACAGCAGCCCCCTCCTCCCCCACCTCAACATAGACTCCTCCGTGCATTACTGCAGACCAGGTCAGAGGTCAACTGAAGAAGCTTCACCCCAGGAAAGCCGCAGGCCTGGACAAGGTATGTCCCCGACTACTGAAGACCTGTGCTGCTGAACTGGGTGAGCCACTCCAACACATCTTCAACATTATCCTGCAGCTGGGGAGAGTGCCCACTCTCTGGAAGACATCATGTATCATTCCAGTTCCCAAAAAGAATCGGCCCAGCGAGCTGAACAACTTCCGACCAGTGGCACTTCACATCTGATGAAGACGTTGGAGCGGCTCTTCCTCAGCCTCCTCAGACCCCAGGTACAACATGCCCAGGACTATTTGCAGTGTGCGTACCAGGCAGGTGTCAGTGTGGAAGACGCCAGCCTCTACCTGCTACACCGAGCCCACTCACATCTGGATAAGGGAAATGGCACAGTGAGGATCCTCTTCTTGGACTTCGAGTGCCTTCAACACCATCCAGCCCCTATTGCTTCAGGACAAACTGAACAGGATGTATGTGGACCCCTGCCTGGTCACCTGGATCTCCAGCTACCTCATTGACAGGCTGCAGTATGTCAGGCTGAAGGACATCATGTCTGACACTGTGATTAGCAGCACTGGAGCACCCCAGGGTATGGTGCTGGCCCCTCTTCTCTTCACCCTGTACACCGTGGACTTCTGCTACAACTCGGAGCTGTGTCACATTCAGAAGTTTGCCGATGACACAGCCATTGTTGGGTGTATCAGTGACGACAGAGAGGAGGAGTATAGGAGCCTGGTGAGGGACTTTGCTGTGTGGTGCAACAGGAACCATCTGCAGCTCAACATCTCGAAGACCAAGGAGCTGGTCATTGACTTTGGGAGGTCCAGACCAAGGTCATGACCAGTTCTGATCAAGGGAGTTGAGGTGGAGGTTGTGGATTCCTACAAGTACCTTGGGCTGTGGCTGGACAGCAAGCTGGACTGGACTTGCAACACCAAACACTTATACATGAAGGGACAGAGCAGGCTGTACTTCCTGAGGAGGCTGCGGTCCTTTAACATCTGCAGGAAACTCCTGTGGATGTTCTATCAGTCTGTGGTCGCCAGTGTCCTGTTTTACACCGTGGTGTGCTGGGGGGCAGCACATCTAAGAAGGACACATCCAGGCTGGACAAACTGATCAGGTGGGCCGGCTCTGTGGTCAGCATGAAGCTGGACTCTCTGGTGATGGTGGCAGAGAAGAGATCTATGGACAAACTATTGAACATCATGGACGATGCCAGTCACCCTCTGCACACCGTCATCAGCAACCAGAGGAGCCTGTTCAGTGACAGAATGCTCCTTCCCAAGTGCAGGACTAACAGACTTAAAAACTCCTTTGTCCCTCACACCATCAGACTGTACAACTCCTCTCTGGGGGGAGGAGGGGTAACAGGAGGACAGAGGATGGGAAGGAGCAGTAGCCTAGCCTAACAATAAGCAATACCAGATAATGTGCAATATCTCTCCTGCCACCACCCCCCTTCCCCCTCCCCTTCTCTTCCCCATATCTTATTCTTTTTATATTTGTATATGTAAATAATTTTATTTTAATTTATCTAGAAGTTTTCTCTTTTTCTTTTCTCTGTTTATCTGTAATGATGCTGCTGGAATCTTAATTTCCCTGAGGGAACCCGTCCAAAGGGATTACTAAAATTTTATCTAATCTAATCTCATCTCATTATCTCTAGCCACTTTATCCTTCTCCAGGGTCGCAGGCAAGCTGGAGCCTATCCCAGCTGACTACGGGCGAAAGGCGGGGTACACCCTGGACAAATCGCCAGGTCATCACAGGGCCTAATCTAATTTAAAAATAAATGTTCTGCATATCTCCTTTAAGACCACTGATGGTAAACTTATCACACCCCTCTCTTGTTACAGATCATTTGTAAGCATGCTCCCTACCTAAACAATTATCCATCATCAAAACCAAAGGTCATAACTCTAGTGACTCATCTGAGGCCAGTGAGAACCACTTAGCAGACCAAGTCACTAAGTGGGGGTCAAATCTTGCCCATATGTTTCTAAAGCACCCATTTATCTGATGTTTTCTCTTTTTTTTGGTCTCCCGACAGACTAGATATAGCTTTGATACAGACTCAAGCTACTGAGGCTGACTTGACCTTCTACTGTCCATCCTTTGCAAAATTAGAATGACTCCCTGTTCGAGATCCTGTCTCTGTTAGAGGTAATAATGGACCAACCATTCCCAAGCCCTTGAACCAAAAGTTACCCTGGTGTTTCATTTACAGGTGATCTGGACAGGATTGTTGGTGATTACTTAAGCTTTGATTGAGAATTTGAACAGTGTACATTGTCATGACTCTGTGCCTCTCCCTCTGACCCCAGAAAATCATACTCACCCATTTATTCCAGGTGATCGAGTATTAGTGCACAGCCTGAATGAGAACAGCTGCCAAGAACAGCTGTCCTCAATGACTCCCAGATACAATGAATGCGCACAAGTCATTTAAAAAGTGTCCTCCATGTTCTCTACCTCTTCTCATCTCACCCAAAAAGACAGGAGCAATCAGAAAGTCCTTAAAGGAGATACGCAGAACCATCAAAGTCCTTCCCACGCCATGTGGTGCATAGGGCAGTGCCAGTGGCGGCTGGTAGTCTTTCAAACAGGGGAGGCTGGTCGGTTACGATATTTCCAGATTTTAAAAGAAAAAACACATCAGTTTTGCCCATACTCTTGCCTCTGATCTGGCTGATTGTTGGCAGCATCACAAACTGTGAAATAACAGGTTCTTTTGGCCCATTAGCCTACTGTCCAATATACATGATGATGGTGTTGGGGGGGGGTTATATTTTAACATTTTATATTTTAAAATTGTGGCATGTTGTTTAAAAATTGACCTCGGCTGTGTTTTTGTTTAAAAATGTTTTCCAAATTGTAGCTGTGTTTAATTCATATCCAGAAAAACATATATTCCAATATAATATACTCAGCATAAACACTTTAAATATATTCTATATTTTTTGTCCATCCATGACATATTACTAAAGTAGCCTATTTACTGTTGTTGATGTGGATCACTTGCTGTTAGCCAATTCACTTTCTTGTACCAGGAGAGCTGAAAGGAACAAGTATTATTCCCTACCTTTTTCACCAAGTCAATTTGAGGCATTAGTCTACCCTCCTCTTTAATTTTAATTTTTTCCTCGAAAGGAAGACTGGCAAATGTCTTTGCCAAAATTAAATCAGCAATGCTTGGCATCTGTGCGCAGCTTTCTTGCTAGCTGACTAGCCCCCTCAAGTTCAAGTTCAGTCACTCAAATAAACAAAATTTCTGGAACTAAGATAGCAAACTTGACAACACTATATTTACGCTTTTATTTACAATGAAAATATATACAAACTAAAAAAGCTGGTAGAAACCGTATGTAATGAATGAAATCGAAATGTAAGCTGATCTCTTACAACACACCACAGCACTTGCGAATCCGCATGGGACTGAACTGATGTTGCCAGATACTGCTGACGTTATCCAGCCCAAAATATGTTCAAAACCCGCCAAAATGCACTTAAAACCGCCCAATCTGGCAACACTGTACCGCTGCCTGTCTATAGTTGAAACGAGCTGTCAGTCAAAGAAAATATCCGGCCGCTTTCACCAATCACCAGTCTCCTCGCGGAAACTGCCATGTCCCTCCCATGTGAGGCTCGGACTCCGTGGGCGGGTGTTTTCGCAGTATTTGTCCAATAACCGTCTTGCATTTTGAGATTGAAAAGCGCAGAGCTCCCAAATGCCGTTGAAGTCCACTGAGGCTGGGAGTCCATGAGACTCTGTGGGCGGGCGTTTTCGCAGTATTTGTCCAATAATCGTCTTGCATTTTGAGATTGACAAGCACATAGCTCCCAATCCAGTGAGGCTGGGCTGCATCGTGCTGTCACGAGGGGGAAAAACTCACACAAACATTAGGCGAACTGGGGAAAGTTATAACAGAATGATTTCGCACTGTAGTTGGGTTGAGCACATATATTTCTATGATTCTGGATCTGAAATAGCAATGTTATAAGGTCGGCTATAACATAAGCCTAGCGCAATTCATCCTACATGATGTTTGTCATTTTTAGAGGAGGCTGAGCCTCCCTCGTTGTCTTAGAGCAATCGCCCGTGGGCAGCGCTGATCTCCATAGCCCTCTTGCCTATTACATAGGTAGGGTTACAGTGGGGGGGCTAGTCCTCTGGTAACCACAAGAGTTTTACTCCCCACTCGCATCTGTATTGCAGTGCACCTTGCCAGATGGCAGTAGGTACCATTTTTATGATGGTCTTTGGTATGACTGGACCATGTGTAGAACTCACAATCTCCCCATCGAGAGGTGGACACGCTAACCACTAGGCCAACTCGTGGTCTATGCAGAACCATGGCCTCACTTTTTGTTTATAAATGCCTTGAGACCTCAAGAATGGCATAGAAATAGTTTTAAGCATTAACAATAAATCTAATATAGTAATTTCTCATCTCATCTCATTATCTCTAGCCACTTTATCCTGTTCTACAGGGTTGCAGGCAAGCTGGAGCCTATCCCAGCTGACTACGGGTGAAAGGCGGGGTACACCCTGGACAAGTCACTAGGTCCTCGCAGGGCTGACACATGGACACAGACAACCATTCACATTCACACCTACGGTCAATTTAGAGTCACCAGTTAACCTAACCTGCATGTCTTTGGACTGTGGGGGAAAACGGAGCACCCGGAGGAAACCCACGCGGACACGGGGAGAACATGCAAACTCCACACAGAAAGGCCCTCATCGGCCCTGGGGCTTGAACCCGGACCTTCTTGCTGTGAGGCGACAGCACTAACCACTACACCACCATGCCACCCTAATATAGTAATTTTTATGATTAAAATGATTCATATAGGTAGCGGTCTGAGTGAATGACCTTGACATCCATGATGTCACAGCAGGAAGGCTATCGGTCTCATCTCCATTTTCGCTATACTAAAACACAGCTGACTGCAAATTCAATCCTCCATTTTGAGCTAATTTATTGCCATGCCACATGGATATGTTGCTGGCGGGTGCAGCAACAAGACAGAAGGTGGATTTACGTTGCATTCATGGCCCAAGAATGTTCAAACTGCAAAGATTTGGATGCATTTTCTGAGAAACTCACCGGCACATTGGACACCTACGAAGTGGTCTCTCCTCTGTTCTGCACATTTACTGAACACTTGTATGAGATCTCTGATCGGTTGAGGAGCATAGGCTATAAGCCCATATTGAAAGAGGATGCAGTACCAACAATTAAAGGAAAAGAAAACTACAAGAAAAGTACATTCAGTTGCACCAGTTCTCCTGGAGTGTGAGCCAAGCAGTAATGGCAGAGTACTCAGTATGGAGAAAATGGAGAATGAGTGGACCAGTTGTCAGATTTCTCCACTGGATATGCTTGCCTCAGCAGCAATATCTTGCCTTTACGTGGAAGAAGTGAATGAACGGAGAACTGAACAAACAACTGAAAGTCAGATTGTTTCAAAACAATTTGTCACAAGGTCAGCCTTCAAGAAGCGAGAACACAGATGGGTAAGATACGACTCTCATTTGGCTACATAACAAAAACAATACTCATTGTTTACCTGCATTTAGATTAATAAATGTAACTTGTATTGTGTATTTAAGTTACTGGTATAAGATTATTTAATTTGCTTCAGAATGTGATTTCTCTCAGTTCATCTGATTATTTAATTAGCCTTTTACGTTTTCTCAGTGAAAATGCATGCATGTACATGTATGTTGCATACAGCAAGTTATACCGGTAACGCCTATCCCGTTTTAATGAGAGTCAACCCACAATCAGTGAAGTCAAACCAGTCTTAATTGAGGAAGTTGGTAAAGGTATTTCTTACTTTCACCATAAATTTTTATTTATATGACTTTGTAGACACTGCAGGAAATCAACAATGAAAACATGGCACCAGTGAATGAAAAACTTTGTAACAATGACAATCATCTGCGACAAACGGGATCATGTTCTGCTGCCACGGATGACCTACGGACCCTTTTCATGTGACGTCACGACAAACGCGGCCGCCATTTTGGACATGTACTACCAGTAGTTTACCACAGCCAACATTGAGGAACGGCAGCAAAGAAAGTGTTTATTGTAGGTATCATGCCGCCATCTTGTGTCTAAGAACTACAACTCCCAGCCAACTTCCGCGTTGACTACGTCACGCCTGGGTGGGATCACGTACATCATTCCTCAGGTTTCACATAAGAGACTTGGAAATTCCATTATTCTTTGTCTCTGGTGTTTGAACTCAGCAGAGGACAGGCCATAGAGAGACGCTCACCATCGGACCGTCCGAAACCACGACTCTTTCCTGCAAGAGACACGTTTTAGAACGTTCTCCTCCTTCTATCCACCCTTGATCACGGTGGACTCTGGAAATGCGCGCGCTCTAACTCAAGTGAGTTATAAACCGGTTCTTTCAGTTATTTCTTTTAGTACATGTTATCTCTTTTAGTGCATGTTATCTCTCTCCTAACATTCTAATTTCATTTAACTCAGTCATATTGTGACCTCATTAAGATTTCAGAATGTTTTGCCTCTAAAAAGGGCCTTTGCATGCTTAGGAAGAGCCCCTCCTCCTCTCCCTTTGTTCTTAGATAAATATCGTCTCTGCCTGGTATGACCACATTCCTGGGGGGGTCTTAGCTCCTCCCCCACAAACACGTGGAGTTAGCCACAGGAGCCAACCCTCCTCTGTATCAGTATTAGATAAATACCACAAGTCCTAAGTTTAATTCAACCTTGATAGTAATTCTCCTGTTTACATTTAAAGCCATATAAACTACAGATGACTGTTTGAATGTATTTTAATCATTAATTTCTGGTTTTTGACACACACAGTTCACTAGGCCTAGCTTTTCTTTGTCTAGTTAGCATATATAGCTAATCACCACTAGGCCTAGCCTCTTTGTCTGTTAGCCACAAAGCTAAACACGTGGCCTTAAGCCACGACCACATGGTGTCTAGTGTAGCCATATAGCTAATCACTCGGCTACACCCATACACAGAGACCTACTCTGTTATAAAGATTTCATTCTGTTGCCATTCAATTATTAAATTCTTATCTTTTTCCCTTTTTTTAATTAATTTCCTTTTTTTTATCTTCTTATAATAAACTCCATTATTATTGAAATTGTGTGGTGTCTATCTGCTGTTCTAAATACTTTTGAAGTTGCCCACATCGCAAAAGAACTCTTAAGGTGTATGAATAATTAGATGCAGTTTGGTAAGTGATAAATTTGAATTATCAAATTTTAAACGATTCTTCAATTGATTCTTTAAAGGATTCACTAAATGATTCACTTGATTCACTAAACGATTCACTTGATTCACTGAGTGATTCACCGAATGACTCACTGGATGATTCATTTGAATGATTCACTTCAACCAATTCAATGAGACTGATTCTATGGTATGATTCAATTCAAATGAGTCAAATTAAACGATTCAATAGGATTGATTCATTTTAACTATTAACCTTCAAATTTAATGAGACTGATTTCATGTAATTATTAAAGATTGATCACTTATCCAATCTTGAATACACAAAATCATTAATTACACCTACATAATTTTCAGCAAGACTTCCATCATGCCACTATATTGTTGTGCACCTGGATGTAGTAACCATCAACAAACAAGGCAAGGGTTATCATTTTATCGGATCCTGGTAGATGCTGACCGATGGAGAAGATGGATAGTGGCATACCAACGCTTGTGTAGTGACCACTTTGTTGGAGGTAAGACGAATAAAATTAGCCAGAAAAGGCATTACATTGCTGTTAACATTCCATTCTAGTTTACTGTAATTATGATCTGGCAGCTATTTACACCGGATCCAGTGTAAATAGCTGATGGAGCCAACGTCTGAGCTTGCTGGAGCGCGCGCCGGCCGGCCGCAAGCTAGCGCGCTCCGGCAGCTATTTACACTGGATCTGGTGTAAATAGCTGCCAGATCATAATTACAGTAAACTAGTAAATACAGTTTTCTGCATCTCGCTCCTTTTTCTTTTGT